>NW_009914958.1:5874-26839 GCF_000696875.1 Nestor notabilis | reverse complement strand
CCCTAGACCATAGCACCCAAGACCCTGTCCAACCTGTCCTTGAACACTGCCAGGGATGGAGCATTTACCACTTCTTTGGGCAACTTGTTCCAGTGCCTCACCACCCTCACAGTGAAGAGCTTCTTCCGTATATCCAACCTGAACTTCCCCTGTTTAAGTTTGAACCTATTACCCCTTGTCCTATTGTTACAGTCCCTGATGAAGAGTCCCTCTCCATCATTGTTAATTATTTAAAATTGATACTAATAATCAAGATTTATAAACATCTTTGAAGGGACACAAGAGTGCCTAGGAGCAGTGTTAGAAAGTGCAGTCTTAACTTTCCTATATTAAGTGTTATTGGCGGAAATTTATTTACTTAACCATTATGCCTTAGCAGGCATTTTGGCTGCAGTTTTCTCTAGGAACTTACGCTTTTCGGAAGTTACTATGACTGACAAGAAATTACTGCTATTGCAATGATTTAAAAAAAAAAAATATAGAAGAGACACTTTACTTTTAGAAGGAATGCAAATGTTAAAAATGGCTTTTTGGTTGTAAGTATTTTAATGGAAAGTCAGTAATAATTCTGGCCTTGTAAAATGCAAACTTCTCTATGCTGGATTTGCCCACAGAGGTGATGGTGAGGTGAGTTTCTATGTGCTCCAGTTGCAGTGAATCCCATCTCTCACTAGTATAAGTCATCTATTTTTGTTGATAAAGAAACTTACACTTTTCTTACTACATCCTTGGTCTTTCTGGGGACCTGCCACTAGGCAGGCATTTTTGTACGAAAGAATGCACAGAGACCAGCAAGGTGATGCTTATATTTAGCTACTGTACAGTGAGTTTTCATAGGGCTAATGCTGTCTAGAAATGAAACAACATATCTTTAAATGGGCATCAGAAAATCTTCCTTTCATAGCAGTAATATGCTATGACTTCTCAGTATTTCAATTGACTTCTGTGATAATTGACACCACAGGATTGGTCTGTTCAGTTACAGCATCAGCCTGCAACAAGTGGGATCAGCAAAGAATAAAGAAGAACAGAATTTATACATGGCTTTAAACTGAGAGAGAATAAATTTAGATGAGATGTTAAGAAGAAATTATTTACTGTAAGGGTTATGAGACACTGGAAAAGATTGCACAGAGAAGCTGTGTATGCCCCATCCCTGGAAGTGTTCAAGGCCAGGCTGGAACGGATGTTGAGCAACCTGGTCTAGTGGAAGGCGTCCCTGTCCATGGCAGGGGGTTGAAACTAGATGATCTTTAAGGTCCCATCCAACCCAAACCTTTCTGTGATTCTATGAATAGTCATTTATGCATTTGGCATATAACTTTTGCGTATTAAGGTTTTTTATGCGTTTATTCTGAAACATACAGAATTCACTGTTTCCAAGTAAATTGTACAATGCTTAGTTTCATTAACTACTCACTCACTGCTTTGCTTCCATGGAAAGCAAGCTCCATTAAACACTTAATGGTGTTCATGGGAAGCAGAGGTAAAAACAGGCTGATAGGAGGTGTTCTCTTCTTGGCTGCACAAACTGTATTTGGGGCTAAGGTCAGGTTTTAGGAAAAATATTCTACTTACTCTGTGTGGTAAGCAACGACTTTATGGTGCTATTCAGTAGGAAATTGATACCCATAACTTATCAATTAGTAGTCTGCATGTGGCTGTAAGAGATGTTGGATCATCTGTCTATAACATCATTTTCTAGTTTTACATGCAGTGAGTGGGCAGCAGTATTTATAGCTATGCTTTCTTTAAGAAAAAGAAACAGTTGTGAGTAGTCAGGTACAATATTAGTTGGGATGTTAAAGAAAGGGGAGAAGGTACCACATAATGTTAGCTTATATTCCTCTGTTTTTTAAAGGGTTTTATAAATGGGTCAAAGATTGAAACAATCAGTATCACATTACTTTGCTAAAATGAAAAAGCTGGGTTTAACAGTGATATACTATATTGCTTCATGTGTTCCAAGAGCAAACTGGGAGAGAAGGTAACAACAGGAAAGTATGCTAGGACTGAAATAGTGGAGCACCATGGACAATAATCTGATTTTGAAAGTAATTAGAAAAGACAATAATAATTGTAATAATAATTACAAATAAAATGTTACTGACTACAGGGATTGTTTTGGGTTTTGATTTGGTTTAGTTCTTTTTTCTTTTGTAAAGATGACACCCTGGATAAGTAATTGGCCAAGTGAGAAATTTGCAGCTTGAAAGTGTTCAGTGAATGTCATTTCAACGAAGGGGAAAAAAAACCCATAGCCATCACAATGTCTTTACTAGCTAAGCAGGAGACTGGAGCTAAAAGTTCTCATTACCCTTTTCTGGAATCATAACAGAATACAAGTGAAAATCACTGAATCGGAGAGACTTGCCTTGAAAGCTGTTAACCAACCAACTAACCAAAGAATGAGGCCTTTCATACTCTCTGATCCCCCCAAATCCTATGAAATTGGACAATATTTATAACAAGTGAAATCTGAGATTAACTGTTATTACTGTTTCTTTTCCCAATAATAGAAGTAACTGGTGCCTTCTGCAGGACAAGGCAGGAAATAGTGCCCACAGTCCCTTGACAAATGTTAATGCTGCCAGATCCTGATTACTTAATAGTATCCACCAGCACATCAATGCTTTTTGACTGGGCAGTGCCTTAGTTACAGAGTGGAGTGTCAGCATGTGCAGTCCTAAACTGAGTTCTTTCTGGTAGGAGCAATGAAATGATTTTCTAATTCCCTAAGATGTAAAGTGACCAGAAACAGGAGCAGGAAGATTTCAGATGGCGAACACAGACAACAGGTGGAGGTGCCTGTTGGAACTCCCATCTTTTCTAGTTGCTGGATGACTGAGGAAGCGCACCTTCACCCAGTACCTTGGCAGCATGAAAGTATGCACCTGTGTGTGCTTAGTAGCAACCATAGCTAAGGAGAAGAAGGTATGTAGGGAAGGTGGGACAGCAGGATGAAACCTGAAATTACAAACTTGAACAGCAGGGAAAATAGCTTAATTTCCAGTTGTGATGAAGGAGAGATGGAGCGAGCAAGGAAGCTTTTAGAAGAAGAGATTGGAAAATGTTGGGTTTTTGACATGCTGATGACAAGCTGGAGATGGCTCATGCTGAGACTGCAGAATATCTGGGATCAGACAGAAAGGAAAGTGCCTGAGTAAAGAGTTGGACTTGTGAGTATGCTACATTAAGCTAATACTGTAAATAAAAAACTATGCATGAATAAAAGTATCAAGTGAATGAAGAGAGGTGAAGTATTGAAAACTGAGCACTGAAGATTATTAGAACAGACTCTAGGTAAGGTGGTAGACAGCAGTAAATGTTAAAGGAGTGTTGAGATGAAGGAGAAGAGGAATAGACAGTGAGGTAAAAGCCAGACCAAGGGAAGTTGGAATAATGAGGACTCTCCAGAAAAAGATCAGTTTTAGAGACACACTGAAGAATGAGCCAGGAAAAATGTTTCATTGCACCAAACTCTAGTTATGGCCAGTAGATTGTGAGCAGATGATACTGCAAGTTCTAGTGAATGAGGCATGATTGCACAGCTTGCAGTAATTTTTCGGTACTTGCATAATACAGATACAAAGTTCCTCAATATTCTGGTTGAGGGTCTCTGGGCACCTAACACAGCTTTCAAGAAATCACAGAAAAGGGGCAGACCTTCTGTCTGCTCCTGCCCCTGCTCCATGCTCTCTTCACACTAAACATGATCAGAGGATGAATTTACTGCTTTATCTTTGTTGTTTGTTCTAGGGTCCAACTATTTGTTTCACTAGATTAATGTTTAAGTTCCCATCAGTTACTAATGAAGAAAGCATTTAATAGTTGTAATTAAGCAAAGATATAGCTTAATTTGCCTCTCGGTATTTCGTCCCTGTAATGATTCATCTGGTAAATGCTTTCTTACTGTTTTGTAAAATCAGCAAAATAAAAATGAAATAAAAATAGACGGGTCTTCCCATTACTTTCAACAATCTAATCAAGGGGCAGTAGATAAAGACTAATACAATATACCAGTGGCTGAGATGTGAAATAGGTGCTTTATTGCTACAATAATTTGATTTGCTTATGCTAAGAAATACTGCGTTGCTTGTTGTTACCTTAGTTTTAACAATTATGAACAGCTGTATTTTCTCATGATATATATAGAGTAAAATCTTTGTATTGAGGCACAGATTAAATGAAAGTTGTCTGTTGAAATCCTGTGATGTCTTTTAACAAAAGAAGTATTTTAGACAATAAAATGTTGCATTGTGTAGTTTCTTGTTGGGAATGTGATTTCTAGGGGCAATATGTGGATATTTCAGGCTGCTGCTGCCGCCATTTGTCCACTGAGATACTCTGTATGTCAAACCAAGAAATACATGTGAAACTATGGGGGAAAACATCTCTGTTTTGTTTGAATAGCATAAAATTAACCTACCAAGTGAATTCCATTTTCCCCTTTGGAGGCATTTAATTAGACACATTTGTTGGGATCTCTGACACAGTTTTTATATGCTTGATTGTTAAGATTGTGTTGTAATTAGATGTCACATCATGAAAGCTCTTTTGCTATAGACCTTGACTGTTATTATCAGATTTCAAAATTAATTTACAGAAACTAATGCTAACCAGGCTATTGAATACTCTTAAAATTCCAAAGAGTAAACAGTTCTCATGATAACACTTCTGTTGTCATAATACTCATTAATTTTTAAACAATATACAGGATGTTGAAACAAAAAGATGATCTAGTGTTGTAAAAAAACGTAAATACAGGCTTGAAACACATTACAGGTAGAATATATTTTAAGTAACTCTACTCTTTTTCAGATGGCATGTTTGGGTTATGATGTTTGTCATCGGAAGAAACTCAGATTTACACAATGCAATTAAAATGAGAAAATAGATTTTTAAGTAAATGGTAACATTCATAGGCATTTGGGAAGTTGACAATCTGCAAGCCCTGATACTTATTGTCAGATCAGCTGAAGAGATACTGTATGAAGTGGCTGTCAAATTACATGCTTTAGCAGTCTTTGTAATTGAAATGGTTGCACATAATAATGGTATCATATCTGGGTACTCTGTATCTAGTGCAGTGCTGGAATGAATTTTGATATTTCCTGTATATTTCTTGTTCTTTGCTTGAACACTACGGTAATAGTGAAGAAGTGGAATATTACACCTCCAATAAGTGTCAGAAAGTTTCGTTGCTGTTACTGTTGTTGGATTGGCTTTGGGGTTATTTTTTAGGACTTTGTTTTGTTTTGTTTCAAGTCTTGAGAAATCTATTCCAAAATAATAAGTGTAAGACTGCTGAGGTGGATTTGGGGCAGCTGTGATGAATAGCTAAAGGAAAGTTTTAGCTGGGTGGTCCTTGATCTGTACTGGGAAATGGAAAGTCATAATTAAATATGAAGCTTAGACTTTTAAGCAGTCCCTGCAACTTCAGTTACAGAGGACTCTTGTACTGGGGTGTTTCAGGTATTTCTGGGCAGAGGGAACCCTCTGGCCTGCCAGAGGGGAAAGTGATGTAAGGCAGAACAAGCAGAGGCAGAGATGAGCTTCATTCATCTATGTGACAGTGTAAGTTTTGTGTGTCTATTTTAACCTGTTTATTTGTATCTGATTCCATCATTATATCCCAGTTTTTTAGACCATATAAGGAGGAAGTAAGTTGTTAATCACAAGCATGAGCAATGAGGAAAAGGGTTTTTTTCCCAACTTGGTAGAGCTACAGGCTGCTGCAGTAGTTTATCAGGCTGCATGGTGCTCAGGTTTCCATAAACACAGCTTGTATTAACAAATTTATCAGCCTGCTCCATAGATGCTGCAGTCTAAACAAATGGGACCTGTGGTTTGCTTTATTTTTAGGTTTGGTTTTATTTTTTTTAATCGTATTATCTCTTTATTCTCATTTATATTTTACCTTGTTGTGTTACTTTTATCTGCTTTTTGGTTTTTTCCTGTGTCTACTTTTGTTTTCAATTGACACCAGTGATTTTGAAACAAATTCTTCTTGTCCTTCTGTACTGGGATATTGGAACAAAGCAGAGAACATGTGCAGGGCTTTATTTTCACTGAATTTGTGTGCTCTAGCACTAAATAGTTGGTACACACTTGTTGGATTACAGTAGTTTCTATAGGCTGATTTGCCTCTGTAGCTGTCAATTATGATGGCACACAATTACCAAAACTTCCCTGTGAAATTATGTTGCAGTGACTAATGGTGAAACTTCATATGTTTTACATTATTTGTTGAACCCACCATCCCAACATTAGTTATTTCGTAAACATAACAAAGGCAGACATCAGCATTATTACACTGGAACTCTGCTCAGTGGTGGTATACCTGTGCATCAGCTTTTGAAGAGTCTTCTAGTAGTGCATTTCTGTCCTCCAATTACTATTTTTTTTTTTTAATTTTATAAGAAATAAATTATTTTAGCAGGGAAAACATGTAACCTAGTAGTGTGGATGTACATTGCATGGTAGCACATCTGGTTATAGTGGATTATTTGCCATTGCCAGGGGAGAGTGAATGTTTACATGAGGGTGAGAAAGGAAGCAACTATGTTTAGGCACATGCAAATCACACTGTCTTTTTGGCTCATAGGTTGGGTGGGCTTTCAGTTGAGGCAAATAGAAGATCCAGGGTGTACTTATTTTTTTCTTGCACTCTGAATTTGTACTTTACCTAGTCAAGTCACAGGAGCTCTTTATTAATGAAGACTTGTAAGATTACTGTAGTGGCATCACCTGATCCGACCAGCATATACAGAATGTGAGATATTGAATCGACTATGAAAAACTCCATCCATGTCTGTGATACTAACATGATCTGTGCTATGTTCTTTACAAATATCTTACATCTTTATTTCTGCATCTAGAGAAGTCCTGTGAAGACAGTAGACATTGTAGTCCTGAAATGTCTTTGAAAGTAAAAAGACACTGTGAAGCTTTTTGGGGTCAAGTAGCTCTAATTTTGTGTTAATTTATTTAATTTGTGGTTACTCTATTTATATGTAAATACAAATGTAAATGGAATGGAAATTAAGTTGTTCAAAATGAAAGCTAAAATGGAACCTTTCTGCCTTTTTCAGTTTACAAGATCAAAATTATTCATTTTCTACATTTCCACTGCAAGATGTTTTTGATATGATTGGAATGCATTCTTTTATGGAAAATTATTCCATATTTTTTTCTAACTGTAGTCTCTTCTATGAATACTGCAAAAATATTAAGAAAATCCAGTATATGAAATCTCTTCTGTCTCTAACACTGTTCTAATATGATGGAATATTAGAGCAGGAAAATAGTTTTGGTTTGAATGGTTGAGCAAGAATATATTAAATATATAGAGTGACATGTAAAGCTCTTCCATATCAGAAATTAACACACGATTCTTTTAGAAAAACATGAAGTTAAGGTTAATTTAGATGTATTGTTGTGTAATGTAGTTAGGGTTATTGTGCAATGTGTGTGGTTCTCTGGTTTGTTCATTTCATGAATACAGATTTCCTCAGGTCATCTATAAGGAATGAATTTAGAATTTCAGGACGGAGGCATATATTTGATTTCTTGAACAAAAGAGCAGCTGTGTAAGCCAGTAATACTAGTTGATTGTTATCTTCCGAGTCTAGGCTATATGGCACACATTTTTTATGTATTTTTGAATATTTTATTAGATCCATTGTGGTTTTTTATAAACAGCTCTGTGTTCAACTTTTGGGAAATTTGTATATAGCACAATTCCTGACTTAATTAATGCTGGTTAGGAACTTTTTGAATTAACTCTTTCTACTGGAAAATAAAGATTTATCAAGTCACTTCCTAGTTCCAGAGTGGAATTTGTGGTCTGAGAGACAAAAACCTCCCAGAATAACAGACAGCCCAATATTACTATTGGACTGTTAATAGATGTCAGGGAACCAGTCATCCTCCATTTGCTCAGCTGGCTAATCTCTCACTTGTAAAACTTAAGCATCATTTCCATTTGCCTGGCTTAGCTTCCAAGCACTGGTTATTACTGTGGCTTCGCAATTGGGTTAAGCACCCTCTTCATACCTACAGTTTTTCTTCTTGAGCAGTACATACACTCTCAAGTCTCCTCCAGTCATCATTCTGATGAGCTTAAAAAGATCTGCCTTCAATTGTAAGGCATTCTTTCTTGCTTGTGGTATAATCTGTAGTTCCTAATATTTTTAATGAAAAATAGTAGATAATAGATTTATATCCAGTTTCACTGGAGTGAAAAATGCCCCCCTATTAATATACATTTAGTAACATGCATTTTAAACTCTATTGTCCCAGTGGTAGCTCAGTCATTAATGGACTATAACACCTTCCCCTTTCAGGGACATAATATCTCATTTTGTGAGAATGTTCAGTGTATACAGCACAATTTTGCATTTGGCTATGTTGAGATACATCTTACTTGAATACTGCTGGCTTATCAAGCACTCTGTATTTACTCCTACGACTCCTATGTCCTTGATGTTTATCACCCAGTCATTCTTTGCATCATGTGTGGATTTATCAGCATCGACTTTACGTTTATTTCTAAATTATTTAAAAATATCTTGGTTAACTTTCTGTTACAGAACTTCTTTTCAATTCCCCCCAAGCCTACTTCCCCCCTGAGTCTACTTCTGGTAGATAACTTCTTTTAGAGTTTTATCAGATAGCCAGGCAGTTCTTTGGGTTATTTCCTAGTAAGAATTTTTAGGTCACGTATTTTACAACACTATTACAACTACACAATTTTTCATTCTTCTGGAGCATGTTTGAAGCCCCAAGACTTATTAAGCTATGAATCTTGGGTACAAGTGGCTTATAAGTTATCCCAGGTAGGTGTTGTCTTCTATAGACTTTGATTACTAGTGAAGGGAGAGGTATGCACATTTTCCCAATTCCAAATACAGATGGAAAACAATTACTAAACTGTTCTCTGCCTTTGATACTACTAAAAGTGATGCCATTCTGCCTCATTATAGACCTATGTTCTTGAAATGTGTTTAGAAAATAAAAAGCAAGTCCCAGTATCTCTCTCGCTGCGTTGTTCTGGTGCTCTCCCACCCCCACCCCATGCCTTCTGTTTCTTTTTACTTACTGGTTCTCTACATTTCCTATTGATCTCAATACTTCCTATTGATTGCTACTTCTTTTTGTCTTAAACAGCTCTTCTATCCTCAAAATGTGCTACTTTCTTTACATCAGTCCAGTGGATTAGGAAGATTGTGGTCCTGCTCTTATGCATTGGAACTGGACAAATAGCATCAGTGGCTCCTCAGCCTAGTACAAAATCTGATTCCCAGCCAGATTTTTTTTCAACCCTGCACAAGGATAAAAATGGAAAGGAAAATGGCTGTGTTCCCTTCCTTACTTTTATACTCCTTCCTTCAAAGTTTGTCTGTGGGTTCATTAGAAAAAGAGTATAAAGAACTCAACAAAACCTCCTTGTGTTGTAGAGTTGGTTGTCATCTTCAAAATACTGCCAGTCAACAGTTAGTGCCCTTTCTATGCACTACAAAAGGTAGATCTACCTAATATTTAATTCCTATGATTCAAAGGTTTATTTGTAATGGACAAGAGAACTGTATTGTTTATGAGTATCTTCAGAAAAAAAAAGTCAAAGCTACACTTCGTCTCTTCATACTATGTTAAAACAATATCTGATCTAGTATTCTGGGGTGTGTATACACCAAGGAAAAAATAAAAAAAAACCCCAAACAAATGAGGGGGGAAAAGAAAACCAACCCACCAAAAAAGCCCAAAAACAAACAAAAAAAGACACCCAGAAAGCATTTTAAATTTAAAAGATTTACTAAATTTCTAAAATATTTGAATCTGTTGTTTCTTTTCCCAATGCCAGTGATGTGAAAGTCTTGTGGGAAAAGTATTTACAAAGTCAGTTTTATCAAATGGCTATCAGCAATATGTATGAACACATTTCTTAAAGTTTGCTGCTCAGAGCTTACTTCTCTCCTGCTTTACACATGCAGTCCATGGATTTGCTGCAAACTGATGTTGACATGTGTCCTTGTCTGAGGGTCTAGGGAGATGCAGCCTTTGTGGAAAAGCTATGATCATGGCTGGGGGGATGTTTTCCTTTATCACTTTGTGAGTATAGCTATCAGTGGCCTGGTAAGAGAATTAATGTTCGGATCAGGTTTGTGTTAACTGTTGTACTCTAGCAGACATGTAGCAGGAAGCAAACTTTTCCAAAAGTTCAGATGAAAGGCAAAATTGCCAAAGCAGTTCACACAGGCAATCCCAGCTTTTGGTCCTGCCTTGGTATTTTCACCTGCAGACTTAGGTCTTGAACCATATGTTCACTATATGTGAATGTGTGCCTACAGATATATATAGTGATAGTATCTATCACTATATATGGTAGATAATGCAGTGTAGGAGGAACCCAGCATGGGCCAGCAGCTGGAGGGAACAGAAAGACCTCATGCATCTGTGCATACAGAAGGACTGTGGATTTCCATGTCTTGCACATGGAAGACCAGGATTTATTAATCTCTGGTTATTTTATTCCTGCTCAAAGGAGAAGACGAAGAGCCCTGATGCACTTGCCCCTCTTCCTCTAGATGAGTTATTTTGTATGCTCGCCTTTCCTGAACTTCTCTAACGGTGTCAGATGCCCACATGACCTCTTAACAGATGGCTGTGCACAAGCTGTGCCTTTTGGGCTCTAATGCACTTTCTTCAATATCTGAAATGCATTTTTCAATATGCTGTGTCACCATTTTGGGGTTGCTTTTTTTCTTTCCTTCTTAAAACCAGAGAACAAGTGCATTTAACCATGAAAGCAGGTACAAATGTATTCCTGTTAGTGGATAATAATGAAAAGTCAGAGAGATTAATGTGCTGTTGCTATTTATTCAGTACTGCGTTGCTTGTGACTAACTACAATGGATGAGACCTTCTTTCTGCCTCATTAAATAAGTTAATCATGTAAATCAGGAGAAAAAACATTTTGGATAGTGTGAGTACAGGTTGAGCATCAGATAAGCACTTTTTACCAACATGTATTAAAGGAGATTTGACAACGTACAGGTGTCCCAGCTACAGAACATGAACATCAGTCTTCTGTTATCTCTAAAGTAAATGAAAACAAAATTAAAAGGTCAGATTGGTGCATGTTTCAATCAGGACTACATGTCCACTAACTGGAATTTCTTTCAGAGAAAAAGGGAAACTCTAAAGGGAATGGAAGTTCTTGAAGAAGACAGATTATAATGGGCATTCCAATATATTTGGGGGAAAAAATGCTTTTATGGATTTTAAACTGTAAATCAAAAGCATAAGTCATTTTCTTTGAAGTAGGATTTACTATAACTTCTAGATACTGCTTTCTTGGCTTACCAAAAAACATTCACGAATTTGTGCTGTAGGTTTGAAGCCAAAAGAGTGACAATGTAAATTGGGACATTACTTGACAACCTGGGAAGGAATAGGAATATAACTTTAGATGAAACTAACAATACAGTGATAAAGAAATGTAACTCTCAGGATTACAAGACAGAATTAGAAAAGAAAAACCCAACAACTACCTTATCTGAACATTCATCCAAAACACTTTTTAAGCCAAAGCTGAGCTGCTGAGACTCAAGAAACTTCAGGTTTTGATACCTGGTTTTTAATAAGACTGAGTGCTTGCATTTTGTGATTGCAGATGAAATGGAAGAAAATATTTATTTTTTTAAACTCAGAACTGCTAGAATTTTCATTTTTGTCATCACAGGATTTTTAAACCAGAGAGTTCACATAAAGAAATCCTAACCACTGGTCACTTTAAATCCAACACAAGAATAAAGTGGCCATGTAGGTAACTGTCAGAAGTTGGATTAAAGCATACAGATATAATGCGAAAGTATTGCCTTCTTTCCTTTGTTTTCAGTTAAAAAATAAAATAAAATCCATTATCTATTTATTTGGAGATGCTAATGATCACAGACAAAGTAAACAAGGAAACAAGGAAACATGCAAAAGGATATTGAGAAAATGCCAACACTTTATTGGTTGGAAGGAAATGAGCATGGATCTAATGCAAAACTTTCTGAAATCGATGGGAGGTACTCATTGGTTTCACTGATATTCGGGTAAGGCTAAAGGTGAACTTGAAGTAATGTTACTTAATTGGGCTCCTGGCTGCTGTTTAACCCAACAAATTGTACTTAACTGTTGCAACAAACCAGAGATTTAAAACCAAGTATTAAGTTAAAAACTAGATTATGCCTTTACAAGGCTTTGTTAGAACTGTCTCAGTTTGACCTGGATATGCCATGTTTGGGGAAGGTTTTATTTTGTAGCATTCAGTTGCAATATGGGAAAAGTCAAATCTAGCAACAGAGAGTGCCAGCTGGGGCAACCAAGGATCAGCTCATCTTCCATCTTGGCTGTGATCATATAAATCCTTTATTCTTCATGTATTTGTGCTGAGGTTTGGATTTGTCCTAGAAAAGGACCTATAACCAAAATAAATAGAAGGTGAGGTTGTGTAAGAACTGCTGTCCTGGTGAAATTTCTATTCAAAGTGATAGAAAACTGGCCAGAATGCCTGAATTGAGGATATTATACTATTATATGTGGAAATGTCTTCAGAACAGTTACTGACATTTTGACATTCCTGAAACTGCTCCTTAGCTTTATTTCATCCCTAGTGACATTCCTTTTACTGATAATTGATAATATAAAACTTCATTTTTTAAAGTAAAAATAGATGCAGATTTGATATTTTTTTCCTGTTGCTATCCTGTAGCAGTGCAAACTGTAATACATTATATGGCTTACAATGACAAAAAAATTATGTTTTCAATTTGGTAAGTCGTTTTCAATTGAAAATATAATGCATTCCTGCATAAGACATATTACAGTGTGGCGGACTGTAAGTATTAGGGAAGACCTAGTATATTTGAAACAACATAATTAACACTCTTTGTTCATGATAGGCAAATAAACAACCAAGGCAGGTCTTTTTCAGTGATGGATAGCATCTTTATTAAAGAATTAATCTAGATCTCAAACCAGGATCTACCTAGTACATAAATCAAGGTCTCGTGGTTCTATTTATGATTCCTTTTACAATCTAAATGTTCAGTGTATTGCTGTATAGCCCAATAATTCATTGTTGAGGGATGCTAAGCCCTGTTCTCCCTTCTCTCTGTTCTCACTGCAAATGGAGACACATTTAGTTCACAGTACCATTGCCGATTTGCTCTGTTCTTAGCAAGTTCTGACTGTCTAATGTCAATTATATACCTTTATTAAGAATGCTAAAGTTCTGCTGATAAAATGTTATTTAGATATGCTAAGCATTTAGTTTCTTCAACTCATGCAAAGTCAAGGTTGCCCTGCCAGAGAGCTTGTATGCCAGGGACCTCTGCACTTTCTCTCCTGAGACAGTCAAATTCCGAATAACAGGGGGACTGCATAAAAGCAGTAGTGATTTGTTAGCTCATGTTTGGACTTGATGGACCTGAATAATCTATTCCAGTGATTTGGTAGATGCCATGATGTGTGAAAACTTACCTGAGCACCTGTGGCCAATGTATTCATATATTTTTTTCCTAGTCAGTAGTTGTGTGTGTGTATTTCAAATGCTTGGGACCCCCAAAGGCTTTTTCTTTCTTTCCTTACCTGAGTCAATTGCAAGATGTACACAGATGTATACTCAAGCTGTACTTCACTTTTTTTTGATTAATAGCAGATCAAACTAAGGGTTTGTGTCAGATCATTGTATACATACATGTATGGTGGTGTATAATCAATAGATAGCTTGCAAAATCCTTTGGGACACTCATAAAAGGTCTTAGATGCCTCACTTTCTCGTTTAGAATGCTGCTTGAGATACAGTTTGTAGGTTTGGCTGTAAGCAGACTACTAGGTTAATTACCTAAGAGCTTAGTGATATTTTTATGCTTTCATGTGCAATGGATTAGGTGAGGATGTTTTTGTTTAAAGAATCATCAGAGATATGTGAGATAGGTGCTACTGAAAGGTCGTATCAACTGTCTTAAGATTTTCAGCGAATGCATGTGGATACACCTGCAGGGATTATACTTTTCAGATTGGAAAGTTTCCAGGACAAACATAGCAGAGTTCTGACTTTAAAAAATTATATTATTAGTGGTAGTGTTTTAGTGAAAACTGAGGTTTTAGAAAGCATTTAGGAAGCTTGTTTACAAGATTCTAAAATCCATGTTTCTGCTCATTAGGAAATGCCAGTATAGCAGTTCTGTATCTTATTGGTCTATACAGATTGCAGATACATCAAGAAGGAGGAGATGGATCATGTAAGCATTAACAAATGGGAAAATCTGCAGTCTGCATAATGTCTTCAAAATACATACAAATTTCTGCTTCTCATTCTGTTTGCGACCTTGAAAGAAGGAAGGTCAAAAAAAGAAAATCCTTTTTACGGGGACTTTTTTTGTTGTTTTGTTTATATTTGGATTTGAGAAGGCAGTGAGCTAGTGAATAGTGTAACTAATTGGCAACTGTGAAATAAGTTGTAAGATGTTTTTCAGCAGAGATAAGGCAATAAGAATTTGATTCTATATAGCCAAGATATGTTACTTTCCAAGAATATGGACATACAGATTCTGTTAACATTTTTAATTTGAAAATGCTTATGGTTCTCAAAAATCAAGGGCTTTTATGGTTTTATGTCTTGATATCAAACAAAATGAGGCCCAGATTTCTGAAATGAAGAAGTGGATTCTGGGATAGTCCAAGTTAAAGATCATTTGTGATCTGAGTAAAGATGTGCAACACTAGGTTATTTTTAAACACCTTTCTGTTTTTTCCACATTTTTCCAAGATAGAGCCATAATTAGATTTCTTGCAGGTCAGAGACATTTCTGTGATCCTTTTCTTATCTTTTGAATCATCCTACAACTTCTGTAGCACTTATAAAAATACAGTGACCAAGATCCCATGCTGCAGCCGAGGCAGTAGCAAAGGCAGCTCCTGTTGCCCTAATACTGGGTTTGGTTTTGAGCAGGGATACTACAGTTTTGATACAGCTCAGGTCTCAAGTAACACCAATTTTAGTGGGTTGATAGTGCAGTTCAGTATTACCATGGGAAAACAAAGTCATAGTCATGCATTTTTCCGTATACACTGACATTTTTTCCGGTTGCTGCTTATGAAGTAGCGTAGGAAATGTCATAGGGCTTGTATATTCTCCTCGTAATTATTCTTATGTTGGTTTTGTGGTTATGGGGCTGTTAATGCCATCATATATAGCACTGTACAAAGCTGTGATGTTATAGACGTGAGGAGAAATCTTCTTATGATAAGGATGGTTAAACACTGGAAGAGATTTCCTAAAGAGGCTCTGGAGTATTCCTCACTGGAGATCTTGGAAGACATATTAGGCAGGAATTATGCATACAGGTGATCATGCTGCAAGTCTGAGGTTTGTCCTATATCAGCATTTTTATTTGTGATCTATGATTTCTTTGGGGTTTTTTCCCTCATTTTTTTATGGGTTTATAACTGAAATTACTACCCTTTAATAATTTCATCTAATCTGCATAATAATTTTATAATATTTATTTAACCAGGTGATGATTTAGGTATATTTTTTAAAGCATTGGGAGCTCAGAAATAAAACATTGCAGGATGAGTGCTGGTGGAATTTTAAGAGGACTGCCACCACTGCTAGCATTCTCAGCCAAAGCAACTGCTTGCAGATCAAAGCAGCTTATAGAGAGGAAATATTCTGCTCTGGAAAGGAGGGATGCAACTCAAAAACAATGCAGAAAAGTAAATTAAAAAAATAAGATAACAATAACCACTAGTAAGACCCAAAACTTGGTGTCATGTGGTCAGCACTGTGGGAGAACAGGAAAAATGAAAGGTGTAATAACTGAATGTTCCATAGAGATCAAAGCTGGGAAAGAAGTTCTTAATCAGAGACTTTATAACTCTAGAGGGAAAGTAAGTAAGAGATTGCACACATGGACCTACTGAACTGGAATGCAGGAGAATGGCTAAACGTAACACACGTCTCCAAGTGGCAAAAGAAAGAACACCAAGGACACAGCTATGGAAGTGATACACTGCGCCTCTACTATGCAAGTCTTGGTTTACAAGGATCCTTTGATGTAAGACCTCTCTGCAGTGACAGCTAGTTTCACTAAAGTTCATTTCTGATAGATAACCCAGTGTCGTGGTTCAAGCCCAGCCGGCAACTTGGAACCACGCAGCCGCTCGCTCACTCCCCCACCTTTTCCTTCCTCCCCCCACTCCCGGAGGGATGGGGAGGAGAATCGAAGGAATGTAACTCCCACGGGTTGAGATAACAGCTCTCCAGTAACTAAGGTATAATACAAACCACTACTGCTACCAATAATAATGATAAGAGGAATAACAAGGGAAAAGGACACAACCCCTCACCACCCGCCAACTGATACCCAGCCCGACCCGAGCAGCGATCTGGGCCTTCCGGGTAACTCCCCCCAGTTTCTATACTGGGCATGACGTGCTGTGGTATGGAATCCCCCTTTGGCCAGTTTGGGTCAGGGGTCCTGCCTCTGCTTCCTCCTGGCTTCCCTTCCTCTCTGGCAAAGCATGAGACTGAGAAAGTCCTTGGTCAGAGTAAACATTACTGAGCAACAACTAAAACATCGGTGTTATCAGCGTTGTTCCCAGACTGAAAGTCAAAAACACAGCACTGCCCCAGCTACTAAGAAGGAGAAAAAATGACTGCTGTAGCTGAACCCAGGACACCCAGAAAACACAGCAGTTTTAAAATAGGATTGTTCTGTGCATATTTTTCCTCCCAGTTGTCACATGACCTTCCTTTACTTGCAGCATGATGATGAAGAGCAATGGGAAGGAGGCGAAAGGTAAATGATACCAAATACAACACAACAATATTTGGATGGCCCTATTTTCCTCTGTTGTGACATCCTGGTTGATGCAAGAGCAGGCGATGTGGGGAGCTGCTGTGTTTCCCTGGCTGCCATCAGTGAGCTAATTGTGCTCATCAGGGCTAATAGGCATTGAGCAGAGTGGGCTTTGTCTATATGCTTTCTCTTAAACTCATTCTGGAGTGTGTCTCTATGGCAGTGGGATTGGAGAGTCCACTCATCTATTATGCCTTAAAAGAAGAAACCACCATCAAACAAAACACTGGAGGAGCTATTAGCAAATCCAGTCCTACAGAGCATGTGAAATGCAGACAGAGACTTCCACTGTGCTCTGTAGACACGGAGCTGCCAGGTTTCAGAGTCAGTGTCACATCTCCCATGCTGCTCCTCAGGCATGGCACTGTCTCCAGAATTGGTTGTGGGTTTTGGTGTAGTCTCACTCCGAGGGACCATGACCTGGAGCAATCCAGAGGAAAAAAAAAATTATTATAGTCTAGATATCACCATTCTTCTGATTTTCACATCTGCTGAGATAGCATCAGGAGATTTGTACTTTACCTTTGCAACAGCATTGACCAAATTCAGTAGGCTTCTGTTGCAAATACCATAATCTGAATGAGGTAGTGCCTTACTTACTTACTATTTGTATGGCAACATGTCCGCTTCCTGTTGATAAATGATTTCAGCATATTGAAATATAAGTAGATTTGAAAAATAATGAGCCTTCTGTTTGCTGAGAACTTGGAATTTTAATGAAAGACTGTATGGTACAAAAGTGATATGCCATAAAACCGTGCTGTACTGAAACTAGAGAGCACTGAAGCTAGAATAAGATTACCCACACAGGTATTTTTAATAAGTTCAATAGTGTGTTTCCCTGCCTGTTTGAGACAATAAATCTCTTGCTTTCTGAACATCTTGCTTGTATTACTTGGAGTAAGGTATGTTATAGCTGAAGCAACGTCATCTTCAATCAGGAAGCAATAGCCTTTTTTTTTCTTCTAAATTAAAAAAAAACCCACAACAAACAAAAAGCCAAACCAAAACAAAAAAACCCCAAACCCAAACAAAAATAAAACCCCACAAAATCAACAAACCAAAAAAACAGAAACCCAAACCAAAACAAATCCCAACCTAATGTGAAAGCATTCCAGATGAAAACTGATGCAGCTGAACTGAAATTAGCAAATCACACCTGTCTAAAGTGGTGTTTAAAATGTTATATGCCCAAATTATGATTCACCCAGATCATCATTCTGCAACAGGTTTTTTTCCTGAGTCAGCCTGTCATGTGGGCACCGTCCCTTTTCTGTTGCAGTAGAGTTTTCCAAAAGCACAGAATCCATCTGCTTGAGACATACTGTAGCAGCAAGGCCATACATAATGTTAGTGCAAATAAAACATCAGTATGCACCATAAGAGGCATTAATGGTGGAACTGGAAAAGCCAGTTGGTGTAAGTCCAAAGGAGAAAGAAAACTTTAGTAGTGGTGAAGGCTATCAAGGAATGGTTTCTTCCAGATTAACATTTAAAAAAAAAAAGTTTTACATTCTTTGGATTAAATAAAATGACTACAATTCTTTTGCAGGAAGCTGCTTTAATTGTTATTTTGTTTCCATAAGTCAATGCATAAATTGCTGCTTCTCTATAAATTCTCTCTGTTCTTGGCTTTGCCTCCTGGGGTTTTAATTTATCAGACTTGTCATTTCTTGAATATTATCACAGATTGAAATGTACAGTAGACACCTGGAGGCTTTTACTTTTTTCCATCCTTGGGCTTTATAGAAATAGGACCATCTGGCCTGTAGGTCTGGAAGCATCAACATTCACTCATTAAATGTGTCTGAAGCCCTCACTTTCAATCTGCCTCATTTAGCTACCTTAGGACGGTAGTTAGGTGGTCTGTTGCTTTCACCTGTTGTTTACAAGCAGTTTAATTGTGTGCTCCAAACTAGAGACAAACTACTTCTACACCCATCTTCCATCTTTGTGTTTCATTACCACTTGGCTATTCCTGGAATAAGAAGCTGGGGGTAAAGCATGGTGATATTTCCAAATTTCTGTTACTGCTTCAGAAACAATTACCAAATACGAAGCCTAAGAGGACCCTGCTGGGTTATCTAGTGGGTGCTTCTCATAACACAAACAGCAGTACAGTGTTACTTCCAGTAACAACTGCTGGTAAAAATCCCTGAGGGATGAGCAGTGCAAACATTTGCTGTGTCAAACAGGGCTCAAGTGCCCCTGCGTTACCTGCCAGGCTTGGAACAAGGAGTTCAAAGGAGAGAGCTCGCCTGTCTGGTTGTTTCTCAGAAGGAGCACAATTTTCACACTGGGAGGGAAAATGTGTTCTAGTTGTGAATTAGCTAGACTGGCATCTTGCAGACTATCCCTGGGAGAAGTTAGATCCAGAAAGGAGCCTTGTTTTAGTTATTAGCAGTGGCTTGCCTGCCTGTCAGGAGATGGTGACAGCCTGTAAAACCCTCTTCTATTTTGCATGCTCTGGAAGAGTTGACAGCAGCTTATTTTGAACTCAGCAATGATGTAATTGTGCTGTCTTGCTAATCTTGTTTGGGTTTTTTGGTTTGATGGTTGTTTGTTTTGTTTTGTTTGTTTGTTTGTTTGCTTGTTTGTTTTTGTGTGGTTTTTTTCTTCTCTCTGTAGTTAATAAATATCTTTAAAAACTTTTTAATAACAGTGGAGAGTATAAAATTCCAAACAGAGTACCAAAATGATTAGCTTTGTCATGTGAATGGATCCCCTCCTGTGAATGACCTTGTATTCACAGAGGCTAGTTACAAGAGCAATCATTATAGACATTTGGGCTGCCCTTGCTCTATTGATGATGGTAAAAAAAAATCTCCTACATAAAAAACCAAGAAGCCTGAAAACATGCTGCTGTGATGTAAGGATGAATAAGGATTTAGCTTAATCTGAAGACCCTCTGGTTCAATGAGAAGTTTCAGTAGGAGCTTACCTAGAACACAAATCAGAGTACATTTACTAAAGTGAGGTTTATATTTTCAAGGCAGTTAGACTGCTGAAAATGTCAATTGGTGAATCTTGAGTCCAACCTGTCTGCAAGATGCTGGGACGTGAGTGGATACACTGCACTGCAGGCAGCTGAAGTTACACATGTGTATGTCTGTGAAAGACTGAGCTGATAATTTCTAATTAGCATTTGCAGCCTCTTTTTTAACCTTCACTTTTACTGCTTGTTACTAAAAGTCACGCTCACCTAGCACAGGTTGCTTTCCGCATTGACTCCATTAGTTCATTGGCTCCTTTATGTATCACTCCACCTTAGTGGTGCCTTCAAGGTTTAATTTATCATAAGTAAAGCAGATTTATAAATGTAAATTTACACAAATAAGATTTGAATGCTGTGATTCACAGCCACAGTAGTAAATTTAATAACTAGGAATACTTAGAGAGTCAAAATAAATATTAATTTCTTCCTCTTCTTCCTTTCCTCATTTTGCCTGAAATATATGCAGATCTATAATTTACTCAGAATAAAAGTAGATCTGCCAAAGCTTTGGAAAGTTCAAACCATTCCTGTCTCTTTGCGTACTTCAGGTCTGTTTTGATATGATTTCTCATTGATTATCCTATTTTCACTGTAGAGAGATAGGTCTCAAAATTAGCATTCCATGAGATGGTTCCAGCAGAAGGTAAAATGCACCATGACTGCATATAATAAGTACTACAGGGTTTCGTATTTGAAGTTGTTAGCAAGTATGGACCTAAATCATGCGCCTTTTGCTGTAAAACTCAGAGGAAGTAGGTGAGAAGGTAAAGCTGGAGATACCCCCTCAGCAATATCATGAGGCTCTGTGGGTCAGCTCTGTAGGTTCTGCCCAGGTGAGTCCCACCTGTGTTCCTCAAGAGTGTGTACTGCACCAGCCATACTCAACATGGTGTCTGGTGCTTGTTAGCCACTGTGAGAACACCTGTGCCCTCTACAAAGAGATCTGACTGCTCTGTCCTCTGAAGAAGGCCACAAGCAAAGAGGATGCTGTGCCCTCCAGCCTCATGCAATCAGGCTGACTATGATTCATGCCAATTTTCATGTGAGCAGA
>NW_009914958.1:0-5843 GCF_000696875.1 Nestor notabilis | reverse complement strand
GTTGTGGTGGGGCAAGATTATCAGTTTACCTAGAAATATTATTTGGCAGTAAATTGCACAGCCTGAGTCAACGGTCTCCTCCCGATCATTCTGCCTTTTGCTGTTGAACGCCTGCTTTTTTCTCTGTAACCTGTTTCCATTGCAAGGATGTATATGACACCTCACATGGAAGTGCTCGGCAAAGAGGCCATGGTAGGGAAGGGCAGTGGTGAAAATGTGTCACTCCTCCTGGTGCACCAGATGTCGAAAGCCTTTAAGCTTCAGTGAAGTCTTTCTTTAAGCTGCCTGCAACACCAGCAGACCTCTTTGTACAAGAAATAACTGTGCTGCCCACAAAATTGCAAAACATTTTTTTTAATTCTCCATACCATAACTTGCACTGGGAACGGGAGAAACAAGCACTTCTGCAGAGAACAGATTTGTTCTGGTGTGGCTGTCACAGCAGCTCACAAACCTTCACTGTCCTCTAACTCCCAAGTTTGGGGTCAACAATTAGAAAGGCTAAGATGATGGGGATGTGGATATTTCTTCTCCTCTTCTGCCATTATTAGTATTTAGTTTCTATCTATCCTTCTAAGTTAAACTTCACCATGTATGAAATGTTGGTGCTTTCTTCACCAGCAGCATCAGTGACATCAGTAGGTAAGTCATTTCATGAGATGTGCATCACCTGCTGCCAGAGCCCAAGGAAAGATCCCCAGCAGATCAAAGCAATGAGCTGAAAAAAGCAGTCATTTAACCTCTGTGCTATCCTTGAGGGCTTCCTAGCTTCATAAAATGCATTTTGGTTGCTGTTATGATGATGTGGTACCTGAATGATCTATGAACCTTGGGCAGCAACGGTGAGGTAAAATGACTGAAATAGAAACCAGGGGCAAAATAACTATGTCAGCTTAAGAGAGTTGTACCAGACTTTCCAATTGTTCAACTGCAGTTTGAAAACGAAGGGATAAAAATAATTTACTGAATTCCTAATTTCTAATAGCTATAAGAAATAATATTTTACTGAATAAATGCATGAATGGATATTTATATGGTTCTATCAGAAAGTTTCATAGTTGACTAGAGATAGAGCATCAGTACTAATCTCTAAACAGGAGTTTGCACTAAAGAGATCTGTTTTAGGAATGGTAAAATAATGGCATGCACTTCAGTGCCTCATTTTAGGAATGAGGCATAAAATGATGCATGTGCTTCAGTGCAAACTTCCGTCCGCTATAACCACTGTGCCTGGGAAGCGGAGAGTTTGTTCCGCTTGCACTGTGCGGCTGGACTGTACAAGTGCTGTAGCTGAATCGCTCAAGCTGTGATAGATAAGTAAACTCAGTACTGAGTTTACTTGTCTACTCATTTACTGCACATGAGCAGCCACATTTCCATTTACCCCAAAGCTGACCAATCACTGCTGAAATTGCAAACTTGCCTTGTTGGAGACTTGGAGATTCAGCTGGAAAGTCAAAAAAAATCCCCAACTACCCACCTTTTTAATTTTGCATGTTCTTTTTCTGCATCAGACTTGAATTTGCCATCTCATGCTTATTCTGGGGAAGACTGAACCAAAATAATTTTAATTACATCAGTGTGCAGCTGGTGTGAGAAGTGGGATTCTTAAAAAGAAAGCATTGTTATAGCTTTAAATGCATTCAAAATTAATAGTAATACATAGTATTATGCAATCCATCTTTTATTGCAGCTTATTACTGTAAATGTGCATGAGTTTAATGCGTGCTTTTAGCAGCTGCTTAGATTACCATATATAAATAAACAAAGTTAAATCAGTAGAAACACTATCTGAACTTTTATACTTACTACAGGGAATGTCTGAAATACAGTAAACAATTGTAGTGGGCTCATTTAGTCTTCCAGGCAACAATGAAGGCTGACTGCTGAAAACATTCATTATATTGCAAACTGTTTCGTGTATACTTCATCCAGCTTCAGTTGAGAAAAATCCCAAAGCTTGGTAACCTAGTTCCAGTACAAAAGGTTAAGTTAGAAGTTACTGTGTGAGTGCCAAGTTACACCAGCCTGAACCTGGTGAAAGTGGAAAGAATAGAACCCTCTCTGTTTACTCATGCTTTGTGAATGTGAGCAAGTATTTTGCTCTGGTTTGGAACAGAGAAATTAAAATATACTGTTCACTACCAGTTTCTGTTTGCATATCAGAGGAGATAAAACTCCAATGAATGTGAGCCTGAGAATTCAAGTAATAACATAACTGCTCATTGCTATACAGGAAAAACTAAGCAGACATTAATTAGCATTAATCACAGACAAATCATTCTGTCTGATACAAATGTGAGTACAAAATACCAGAAGCTCTCATTAAAACTTGAATCTTTATATAGTGGTTTTTAACGATACTTTGCAGTATATAGGTAAAGATGATGCAGGGTTAGACACCTGCTAGTCCTCTTGACTATGAGGAGATATCCAAAAGTTGCCCTGCAGCACAGATGCAATTTTTATTGTTTAAGTAGACTTAGTAGCATCTACTCATCCTAACATTTCCAATTTCAGATCTAACTTTTTCACACAATACAAAATTGACATCATGAATGCTTTAAAATGGGACACACCTTATTGTAGTGTGTATAAATGCTGACAGCACTGATTTATAGCCTATGCAATCTGAAGCGTGATTAACATTTTAAGCTAATATCCAGTTCAAGGTGTTATGTTTATAACTTATCAAATGAAAATTATGAGGCTCTTAAAAAACACCTTCAACAACAGCCTCATAAAGGGGATAATGATAGAGACATAAGCTGTTTATAAAAGATAATAGCTCATGCAAATTTGACATTACTGATGTTCATTGGCTATGCAAATATTCACTTTTTGAAAATGTCTGCTTTTCAGTCAGCATAAGGAAACATGAGGTTCAGTGCTATGGTTTAGCATTTTTCAATGAAAATACAAAATAGCTAGACTACAGTATTGTCTTTAACCAATGCTTAAAATAAAAGGAAAATATTAATCCTTAATTCCAGTGTACTTTTTTAAGGTGGGAGTCGGTATGCTAATGTCTGGAACAGGTTGCCCAGGGAAGTTGTGAAGGCTCCATTCCTGGCAGTGTTCAAGGCCAGGCTGGACAGGGACTTGGGTGAAATGGGCTAGTGGAAGGTGTCCCTGCCCATGGCAAGGGGTTGGAACTAATGATCTTAAGGTCCTTTCCAACCCAAACCATTCTATGAGTCTATGAAATTATATAAAATGCTTTTAAATTAGAAGAAGAATGCATGATAGGGTTGGTTTGTAATTTCTAAAATTGTTGTCTATCATATTGATCATATTAATAACACAAATATATCTGAGACTTAAAGTACCTGTAGATTGACATGAGAAAGACCTAATATTGACATCTTTCTTTTAGTGAAATTCAACAAGACAATGCATTTAAGGGTGACCTTCAATAGTATTTTTCAGCTCTAGTAAATACATGGTGTCCCATTGTTTTTACATGAAAATTGACATGGCTAGAAAGTATGCTCTGGGAGAGAATCAGACATGAATTTTCTGAAAACTAAATGTATCTTGCTAAAATTTAAGTCCTTATTTTAAATGCAGTTGCCAGTGTACAAGAGAGGCAGGATTCTCAGGGGTTCTGGGTCATCAAAAGCAGTCTTACGTTGTGGTGTGCAAATATGTCATCTAATCCTTTTAATAAACTAAATAAATCCCATATAGAAACTGCTCTGGGTTTTTTTTTTCGTTTTGTTTTTGCCCTAGCTACTCCCCTGAGGAGAATATTCTAGGACCTCTCTTCTGATCGAAATCATACTCTAATATCCTGCCTAAATATATTTGAGGCAATTAATATCCATTTGTTCCTGTGCCAGTATTATCCTTTAGCTTAAAAAAAATGTCTTTTCCCTTCCTGGTGTGTCCCTGAAGTGTTTTCTAAGAGCAATCGTACTTCTTCCCAGTCCTTGTTTAGTTAGGCTAAACAAGACAGACTGTTTTAACCTTTTCTCTTAGGATTGAAGACTTTCTGCTGATTATAGTGCCTCTCTGCTCTCTTCAGGTTTTAATTCTTTATATTTTAACACAGATAAACGGAATTGTTCAGAGTCTTCAAGACAAGGGCTAGAGCCTTTTACAGTTCTGGTTAGTACTTGCCATATCTTGGCAATATCTCTCTGCCCACACAAGAAATTACTTTTTTTCCTTTTCCCTACTTCCTCCACAGCTGACAAATGCTTGATCCCTTACCTCCTGTGCAATTTCTAACTTCAGGATGCTCAGTTTAACTGAAATTCTTGTTCGTTCCTAAATGTGTGGCCTTGTACTCAGTACTATCAAATTACCTCGAGTACCCATTGCTGCTGTTTTCAGTCATACCGTCCTTGTGTGACATCCCAGTTCACCTGCGTATCAATGGCATTGCAAAATTTGTGTCATCAGCAGACTCCATGGGGACTTTTCTACCTGTGCTAACTGCATACCTGCCTGTTCTACTACTGCGTTCACTGCACAGCTATCCCCAGGGCTCTCCCACATCCAGCTGCCTTGCAGCAGCTCTGCTGCACCGCTAAAAGCCAATTTCAACAAGTGCATTGCTTGGTGTTTGTTCCACAGCATACAGAAACTCCATATCAGAGTACTTTCAGCCTGTTCCTCCATAAATAGAAGAACACTGCAAACACTGATGCATACTCTTGGGATAGATTAATGGGATGGTGTAACACAGGACAATGTGACTGGCTTTGGTGATGTTATGGAGCATAGGAAATCTGGGCTGGGACCCATCCTTCTTGTACATACCTTACCAGCCTGTTTCTGGGGGGAGCTGCTGCTTGAGAAAGAGCTTTGTAAATCCAGGGATCCTGCAGTTCCAGCTACACTACATAGGCAGTGTACTTTAAACATCCCTAATTTGCACAGTAACCATACCTAGCAAGAGGTAAGCAACTGAAAGAAAAGCCCATGTGTTAACTAGCACAGAATGTAGGCTTTGCCCAGTGACCAGCTATTTCAGACCATAGTACAGTTTTCTTTCCCTGTTAAGAAAACACCTTGTATTATATTTTATTCATAAAGACACTGCCTGCTGTGTACAGATGTGAATATAGTGGCTTTAAATTCACCTGACTGCTGCGTATGTCCTTGAATCAGCAGTCTGCAGTGCACTTAGCAGCATTATGATGGCTATTATTTTCCTACTTCCCAGGAGGCTACCATTCATTCCAATCTCATCAAAGCCTCCAAGTGCCAAATCCAGAAATTTAACATTCAATTAACACCCTGTTTTGTTCAGGAAGCGTTCTACACTGGCAATATACTGCTTGTGTATCATTGTAAGTTAGTAGTCCTTTGCTAACACCTTGCTGTAATCTGTGTCAAAAAGGACAGCTAAAATGGAGATATATATCTTAATAAAGCACAACCCCAATGGTAGTTTACTTTAAATTTCAGCATTTCATGATTTAAAGTAATCTATCTCTTGAAACATAGTATTTTTCCGTATAAATTTATACACAAGAGAACTTCCTTTTTTTTTTTTTTTTTGTTTTTTTGGTTTTTTTTTTCTTTTGTTTTTGTTTGTTTTGGTTTGGGTTTTTTTGGTGGTAAGAAAGTTGTTATGATCTGCTTATGCGTTTCTATGATTCATATGCCTTGGCCTTTGCACCAACTACTATTTTTTGTATTAAACTCCCTCTTTCTTTGGGAGGATTTAGGATACCTAATATATGTGTCTAAAATAGAAAGGATGTGGTGTCTTTGAGCTAAAAAGAGCTTCAGCCAGTCTCAAGAAAAAATTCAGCAGCTGTTTGAAGTTGAGTTGTAGCCTATCTGAGGTCCATATATGTTAGTAACTGTCCTGGGTTCAGCTACAGCAG
>NW_009914957.1:45194-54213 GCF_000696875.1 Nestor notabilis | reverse complement strand
AACACTCCAGTCACAGGAATCATCCCACCACTTAGCATGTTTCTCAGTGTATATATAGGTCAGGCTCATTGTGGCTACTGCAGCTTTTCCTGTTGCCTTGTGCTGCTGCTGGAGCTTCTTTGGCCCTTCAGTTGCAAGTCCCACCTCTGATTGTACTGGTATTATTAGTTCCATTAGCTGCTCCATTAGCAGAATTATTTTTCCTGTGTTCCTGTGCTATTCCTTGCAGCACTCCCTGAGCCTGACTGCTGTGCCATGGACTGATGTCCCCCACCTCATCCCCTTTAGCTTTTACTCAGTATTGTGCTGTTAGTCACCAGTCTAGTGGTTTCACGAGGGTTATATTAGTGACATTTGTCCTATTTCTTTTCCTCAAGCTGTGGTGAGAGAAGCTCATGTGGGATTATTGTGCCCTGCTTTGGGTGTAAAGAGTTGTTCCAGGCTCTGCAAAGTTTCTTCAGAACTCAGGATCCATCTCTACGTTCCTTCGTGTTGATGGACAGAGTTCAACGAGTACTCGGAGCTTTGTGTCCTGGTTCAAAATCAGAATTATCTGTAGTGCTCTATCACATGTGATCACATCAGTTTGTGGGTTTTTCTGACATCTACATGGCTGGGTTCTTATGCCATTGTGCTTCAGTTTGGGCTTGCAGAGTATTGGGCTTTGCAAAGCCTGCCACTGGTACCATATAAGCACTTCCTGTTTAAAATAGAGAAGCTTTTTTGTCAGGTAAAACTTTAGGATATTCTTATGTGTTTTACTGGTCCAAACACCCTTCTACATTTCTTATGTGTGGTTGCATAGTTTTGTTCTCAGTCTGTGAATCAGTGGTGAAGTTCAAATCCAGGTCTGAGAGGGGATGGTGGTGACCTCAAATCTGTGTCATCTATCCCCATGCTCCAGAGCATGAGCAATTCTGCTCTAACTTTCCCCATTAGGAGCTTGTACTGAGAGGTGTAGTTCTGTTCCTCCTTGTGCAATAGTTTGTGCAATGCTGTGCTGTACTTCTGTGTAGTTTTCTGGATAGCTTCCCCTTATCACAGTGTCACTGCATGGTTCAGCTTGGAAGGGACCTCAGGAGATCTCAAGTGCAGTTGCCAGTTCAGAACAGCTCTGAGCTCTCACCAGCTCACTCTGTGTTAATCGTGTGCATTTAGGTAGATATAAATATATATATATATGTATGCATATAGGTGGGTACATCAGTGTGTTACTGATAGGCACAGTGACATCCTTTGTTTCTTAATTCTGATCAAAGGATACCTTATTAAATCAGTATATACCATGGTAACTATGCTGCCAAGGCTTAACAAAGCCAGATTCTGATTATGTGCTCAGATTTCATACCCATGTTGTGTATTCCATGTAATTCCTGCTCTAGTTTAGCCAGCAGAGACATTTGGTAGCTTTTCTTCTCTTCATGTTACAATTCTTCTAATACTCTTATCTTCCCCCGAGTAGTTGTCTCTTGCCCAGATTGTTGGCCAGGTTGTGTTCTCTCTGCTCCAGTTTGCCTAAGCAAGGGGGGGAAATTATGTGCTAGTTGGTATTTCTTCTTTTTAGAAAGGACTAGAAGCATCTGGTCTTATCTGAATTCAGGTAATGCTGGACTTCTGCTGCCCATGAATGTTTTGTAATTACAAAGCCTGATCTGTTCACTGGTGAGATTCATGAAATGTGTCTTATTAACCAAATAGTATTTTAAAACATGTTTCACACCTCTGCCGCTCAGACAAATGATGCTGAATAATGTTCAAGCAAAGGAGAAGAAAAGGAGCTGTGATAATTTAATGAAGTGTCCACAGATGGCTGGGCTTATTAAATTTCTAACAGGGCTGGGGTGAGAAGCTGAGGAACTAACAAAATATGCGGCATTTCAAGATCTGCTGCTTCACTAAAGGACAGCAGATGTTGGAGCTGTTCTAACAATGGGCTGTCGTGTTCCTGTAGTGTTCACCTGCTTGCATTGCTAAAACCTTCACCCTTCCCAAGAGGCTGTTTTAATGAAATAGTAATAGAGTTATGGATTTGTCAGAAGTTTAGATTTGATTAGGCAAACAAAAACTGGTGCTTAAAACTCCTGGCAGTTTGCATAACCATTCCCAGTGCCTGTGTTGCAACAGAGCAGTTCAGTACAGCAGGACTGTAAGGGGGAAGCTGGAGGGTGGCAATGTTTGTGTTTGATACTACTTAAGTCTTGGGTAAATTATGAGAAACCAGTGTAAGAGTAATAGCAGGCAACAGGGTTTTCATGGCTGGTGTGCAGGAGGTAACAGGTTTGACAAGTCAGCTGCTCCTGTGTTTTCCTTTTCCTGTACCACAGTACAAATAACCAAGGGAAAAAACAGGGAAAACCTTTGCTGAGCCCATTGAGATGCTACAGAAAAGCCTGAAACCAGCTTTGGGAAACAGTTAATTGCATAAATATGTAGTGTGTGTGTGTTTAGAACTGCTTAATGCTTCTACAGAGTATTATGTGAAATGCCAGGCTGTGGCATAGCAATAGAGGAGACTCAGGCACAGGACAACTGTGCTTGCAAAGACTTGACCAGACAGACTGGTGACCGCTAGTAAAGGTTCACAACCCTGCCATGGCCAGGGAAAAAAGTGAATCCCTGTGCAGCCTTTGGTTGCCCTGGAGACAAGGAAGTCACTCTCTTTTCTTTCTGTTCTCTTGTAGTCGTGATTTAGCAAGATTGATGCCAAAAGGCTAGTAGGATTCTAAAGAGGATCAAACGTGTGTGTGGTAACAGCATCCACGTTAAATAAAACTGAGCGTATACAGCAACTGCTGACAGTGAGTATTTAGAGCAGAAGGCAAGCCCTTACTCTGAAGTTAGCCAGAACGTTGCCATATAGCGAGTTATTTAATAGTTGTTGAATGCAGAAGTTGTTTTTCTTTCAGCCTCCTTGAACGTGATTGGCACCTGCCCGTGGTGGCAGAGAGGCGGCTGAACTAGATCAGCATCTGGCTCGGAGCACTGAATTCCTCCTCTTCTGCACAGTACAGGAGGTGAAATACTGGCCCCATTGATGGCAGCAGACTGCAAGCAGAATTGTTCCCATCTGTGTTTTCCAGGAGCATGGGAATTGCTGCTCTTCCAGGCACATCTTTGTCACCAATGGAGACAATGGGCCACAAATCTCTGTAATTCTTGGACTGGGAATGCCACTGAATAGAACAAATTTGCGTGAAACAAATTGTTCATTCACATTCCTACCAGTGCTCTGCCCTCTTGATGAGGGGGAGTGGAGGTACAAAAGGCAAGGAGTAAATAGGGACAGAGTTGACTCCCCCCAACCTCATTTGCATTGGCCTTGCAGAAGATCTGAAGTTTGTGGCGCATCTAATTGCTATTGTATGCGTGTGAGAATTGCACTGTTGCTTATGTGTTATCCTGCCAGTGTTTAGGGAACATACCAAGTGGAAAATCCTCCTTCCTAAATCAAGTTTATTAACCTGTGTTCCTGCTGGGCCAGTAGTATTTTCCTTCCGTGTCCTAAAATCGATACGTATGTGTGCTGCCACAGGGTGAGTAATGTAGGGACAAACATGGAAAAGTTGTCTTGGATATCACAACCCCAGAGTATCAGTTATCATTATGAGGAGATGGGGTAGTATCTTCAACTGAATGCTTCAACATGTGGGGAAGAGTGGGGTTAAAAATGTGACTAAGAATTGTCACTAGATCCTCTTACTAAGTCTGGTTGGTTGAAGTGATTGGGAAATTCAAAACATTGAGGAGGAAAATGAAAATTTTGAAGTATAACTTTAAAAACTAGTTTTAAATGTGTAGTTTAAATAGACTGAACTTGCTTAAGTGGCAACTCATTCAAAAATGATACAGAAAGTTAAGGAATTGTGGGGTTACAAGTCCATGAATTGATACTTTGAAGAGGAAAAGAAAAGCTCTGTAATGGATAAATTCAGGACCGGTGGATGAAAGAGTATTTCCTGGGAGTATCCTGCTGCAGGAGGCATGCCAGCACTCGGTGACCTCTTACTGTATTTATACACAGGGCTCAGAATTAGTAGTAATTAAGGCTTGTGTTTAGAATGCCCTTTGTGAAAGCGTCATTCCTGGTTTGTGGTTGTCTGTATGCTGAAGCTGAGGAGTTCCTTCTCCGCAATGGAGCCTTTTGAGCAGTGCAAATTGCAAATAATTGTAGAACAAGAGAAAATTACTGTTTAGGACAAAATAATAGCCTAGGTTACAGTATATATTTTAAATGCACACAGGACTGTGATCAAATAAAAGCTTTACTGGCATTCAGGATGACCTTGAAAACTATCTGTAATTTTACTGCTCGTGAGTAATGAAACCATCTGAAATAAAGCTTGTTTAATATTAATGCAGCACCTGCACACAACTGAATAGCCAATGCCTGTCTCATCCAAAAAGTGAATAATACTTACAAGGGATTTAAACTAAAGCATAGTTGAGCTTTATGTTGGGAATTGCAGGGCTTTAGTCCTCCATGTTTCTGCTTGTGCCAGTATAATGATTGGGTAAGTGGTAATTGTACAGAGATTGGGACAGCCAGGACGAAACCAAAGTCACAGTGCTCATCTGACCAGACAGGGAGGTGCAATGCTCCCTTCCAGGCTGGTGAAAGAATTGGCTTAAAATGCAGGTCTCTTAATAAAGAGTCCTCATGAACTGTGAATTCCAGGGCTGGCACATCCTTCTTGAAGAACTGGTGTAGCATGTGTGTCCAAAAGGCAAGGGACACCATCAGTCTCATCTCGGCACTGTGCCCTTTGAAAAGGATTTTGAAGGTGAGGGTAATTAAGACAGAGGAAATGGAAAGAAGGTTAAACTGTAACATGGCTTTTGTCCACAGTTCACATCTGAATTTCTTGATGAAGTGGTGGATGTCTTGGAGTACTGTGATACAATGGATGTGCTGCGACAGAGCCTTTGGATATGCTGTCCTGGTGGAAATTACTGAAGGTCAAAATGAGAGCAGTTTAACTGAGAATAGGGAGATTGATAAGAATCCTGATGAAAATGGAATGGGTTATATTGGGAGGGGGTAAGAGGGGGGGTTCAGAATGGAAAGATTCCTCAGAGTTTAGAAAGATAATGTTCAACATCCTCATCAGTCATTTTGCTGTAAGAACAAACTATTTACCTACAAAACTTGCAAGTGTGGCAAATTGTTACTTTTGCTGTGGCCTCGATGGTCGTATGGGAAGAATGAAATAATGCTGTAGAATGAATGGTGGTGACATTTATGAGCACAGTGTGCAAAGTCAAGCAGACACAGCAATATTGTTGGTATTGTGCTAAGCTGGGACAGAGGGACTGGTGATTTTCTGAGAGAAAGGAAAGCCACTTGATGTGTTCTGTGTTGGTTGTAACCTGCTGGTGTGCAGAGAGCTAATGTGATTGTTACATCTTTTGGGAAGACCTTTTCAATACACACAGAGAAGCAATTGTGTTATAGTTCTGTGGATGTTTGTGATCTTAAATTATAGCAGGCACTTCAATTTGTCTCTTTTTGTCCTTCTGCCAGCAGTGCTGGTGGGAGAGTAAGAGGCATTGGATGAAGCAAAAGAGGTGCTGACTGGGTTTAAGGAGGAAGTTCTTCAGTATGAAGACAGTCGTGTGTTAGAACAGGTTGACAAAGAGGTGGTGCAGCCTCCATCCATGGGGATTTTTGAGGTTGGACTGGACAAATCCCTGAGCAACCTCCTCTGACTTCGTAGCTAACTCTGCTCTGTCTGGGTCCCTTCCTACCCAGGTGATTCTGAGTCTTTAAAGATGGGTAGGATGGCTAGGGGAATGAGCAAAATAAACTAAGGGTTGTAGCTTCATTAAGCAGAAGGGAAGTTGAAAGCAGCTCTGAATTTTATTCCTGTGAATACCTTAGAAGGAGGGAGGAATGGGTGAATATCAAAGATGCAAAATAATACCAAAAGAAGGTCAAGATCAAAGGACTAGAGGTTGGTTGTAAATAACACTCGGAGGGGAAACTAGAAACTTTCTTCTCAGAGGACTGAAATTGTGGAAGAAGCCTCTGGACAGTGTTCCAAGAGGTGAGAAAATATGTACAGGTTGCAGATGGGCCTGTGCAGGGTGGTGAAAGGAATTACTTGATGAAACAGAGATGTAATGTGCTAGAATTCAGTCCAGCTATTCTGAAGGATTGGGAAGGTCTCTGGTTTTGTGCCCCCTCCCCAATTACATACACAATTTGATGTTCAGTTTGGTTTCTCTCTGTAGCATCAGAGGTTGGCCACAACTTGAGAGCAGGTACACTGCTGCTGCTTCTCATGCTGTCAACAGTTCTGCCTTCTCACATGGTGGCACGTGATAGTGTATTTGGTCCTCTACACTAGCTCTTCTGTTAAATACAGGATGTGAAGATGGTACTTTGTGGGTTTGCTCACCCCAAAGGTGATTGGCTTTGCAGAGCACCACAGTTGGTGCTATTGGCCTGGCTCAGACTTTGTTTTCTATGGGATATATATATATATCTTATGAAAAGTATGTATTGAAATTTGTACTTAAGTGGGTGCCAATAACAAACAATTCTAAGTGTGAGTAAAGAAGCTTTTCATTCAAGTGAGAAAAGCCTAAACATGTGACATCAGATGTTGCTGCTTCTCCAAAAACTTCTGCAAAAATTGGAAGGGGAAGAAAGGCAGTTTGTAAAACAAACAAAACCCTCCCAAAACCTGTGGGATTTACTTGAAAGTAAATAGGGATTTAAGCTCAAAATGGTGGAATGTACCATTTAACTAAAGCAACACGTGTTATAGATTCTTCCTTAGGCAGTCAAATGTAGTGAATATGGAGAGCGAAAACTACAGGAGATGGCGTTTTCACACTGGTGTAACTGATAATCAGCACTTGGTAGGAAGTTAAGGCAGAAGAGGTAGAAAACTCCTTCATCCGTTTTCTGCCCCTTCACAGTGAAAAGCCAGACAGTGTTTTCATCCATGGGTATTTTTGCGTACTTCAACATCAAGTAAAAGTCTCTGATCTGAGTAATTGTTTGTTGTCTCTTTTTAAAGGAAGAAAGAATTGCAAAGTACTGAATGAAATGAATCTAAAGATAGAGAAAAATAAGAGAAAAATGGGTCCTACTACTGTGAAGTTCTCAGTACATTCTTGAGAGACGTTAAGTGAGACTTGTAACAATATTGGGTCGAACTGTTTGGAAATGAGTGTCTAAAACAGTGCAAATGAATCATCTTCACAAGCGATAAATGAGGATTTTTCCAATGAGGCCAAAGCTGACAAAATGGGATATTATAAATAAGGGATTTTGCCCTTAAGCTTGCTAAAAGAAGTGGAAGAGGTGAGAGCTGAGCTAAACTGTGCCAGCCTCATTCATGTATAATGATGACTGAGGTATCACCTGCAGAGAGAGCTCGTGTTTGTGTTTTCTGCTCTGGGTCTTGGCTCTGTACAGTAGCACTGAATTGAAGGTTGCCAGTGCCTACTGCTTCCCAGCAGGCTCCAACCGTGTGCTGGGATAATTGTAGCAGGATGGTTTAATGTGTGCAACCTGGGGTCCCACTCTTCATCTCTTATACTGGAGGCACACAGCATACTGACTAAGAACAGAATCATAACATGTACTTGAAGCTGTGCGCTATCTAGAGGGAAAGGGAAGATTAAGAGTACCAACAGGCTGTTTCTATGACAATATTAGTTTTAAGTGCGAGAATAAGAAAGAATGGAAATGTGACTTTGAGCCTGTTCCTGCAGCAAGCAGGCTGTGCCTTCCCCAGGTCAGTGCCAACCCAACAACCAGGTCTGTGCAAACTGTGCAGGGAGAGCTGATAATCACCATGGAAAGTGAGAGTGAGGTGATTCTTCCTCCTGTCCTATCTTTGTCCTGTTTCCCCCCCACTTGTTTTGTTCTGTTGCCTTTACTGAACCCTTTGCTTACACCAGTAATGGTGGACAGGGTATTTCTGCTTCAAGATTTGACATTTCCCTGTTGTGAGAAGTTGTGCAAAACACTGGTGGCTTGGCCTTGGCAGGAAGGCATCTCCTGAGTGAGTACTAGAGGACATCTATGTTCCGCTGCAGGGGAATCAGGAGCTCTTACAGAATATGGTTCAAACTGTATTTATTCAGATGTACCAGGCAGATTTTTGCCACTTGTGTGCTATGTGCTCCTTAAGTAGAGCAGCAACCTGGAGAAGTGAGCAGAGGTTACGTGTGTGTCTCCTCCCGGTTTTGAGGACTCAAAAGACTTCTCTTTTGTTATGGACATTTGATTTGCTTGTTTCTAAAAAGACTCTTGTTTTTAAACTGGTACTTTTCTTACTGGTTTTATTTGCCTTCACAGCAGCTACGTTTAGCATTATGGTATCAAATGTTAAGATTTTTAATGAGTTGGAGAGCAGCTTAATGTTTTTAAAACTACATTCATGAATCTTGACTTGGGCTTCAAAGCTTTGGGGTCATCTTCAGAACACCTCTAACTTACTACTCTTTTACCTGCTTTATTTCCTATTTGCAGGCCTTCCCAGGTTAAGCAGCCAGCCCGAAGCCTCGTCTGTCTCTAAAGGAAGCAGTGCAATCCTGAACTGTGAAGTGAACGCTGACCTTGTGCCGTTTGTGAGGTGGGAGCAGGAGCGGCAGCCAGTCCTCCTGGATGAGCGTGTGTTTAAGCTGCCGAGCGGAGCTCTCATCATCAGCAATGCTACTGACATGGATAGAGGCCTCTATCGCTGCGTCATTGAGAGCGGGGGAACCCCCAAGTACAGTGATGAAGCAGAGCTCAAAGTTCTGCCAGGTATTCACCTGTTTTTCTTTTTAAAATGAATAATTAAAACATAAGTCAAGGGCTGAAGGAGGCCCCCTCTGCTCTTGTGAGACTCTACTTGCAGCACCGCATGCAGTTCTGGTGCCCTCAACATAAGAAGGACGTGGAGCTGTTGGAGCAAGTCCAGAGGAGGCCATGAGGATGATGAGGGGCTGGAGCAGCTCCCCTGTCAAGACAGGCTTGGGAAAATTTGGGCTGTTCAGCCTGGAGAAGAGAAGCTGCGTG
>NW_009914957.1:11680-44996 GCF_000696875.1 Nestor notabilis | reverse complement strand
TGTTCAAGGCCAGGTTGGACACAGGGGCTTGGAGCAACCTGCTCTAGTGGACGGTGTCCCTGCCCGTGGCAGGGGTTGGAATTGGATGAGCTTGAAGGTCCTTCCAACCCAAACCATTCTATGATTCTATGACATTAGATGGAGAGAACTGCACAAGAAGACTTACTAAGTGGTGCACATGATTATCTGCTCTGTTGGGTTTTTGTGTATTTTCGTTTGAACTAAGTGTAAAGTTGTAGAAGCTGGTGGTTGGGGATGGTTTGGTTTTGTTTGCTACATAGCTGAGGATGAGTGCAGGCACTTAGGCTAAAGGATTTTAGCCCTTGGGAAGACTGACCTGTATCTTGCAGTTGGGAAGCAGGAAAGCACCATCAGTTAATCGGGGTCTGAGCTCTCTGCAGGGGCTGGAGACAGGCCCAGACATACACATACTTTTTTGTCATGTTTAGCTTTCAGCTTTTAAGGGCTTTTTTGGAAAGGTTTCCTTTAAAAAGTCATTGAGAGATGTTACAAGGAGGGTATTGACTGAGATTTTGAGTATAAATGTTTGGGGATTTCTTAATTTCTCAGGCTTGAATCCAGATTTAAAATACTCTGAAAGAAACTGGTGCTTAGTCCCTCATCAATTGTCCTGGTATTTAGGAAATTCTGATTCTTTAACATTGGACCCTTTTGGGAAGTGTCCCAGCCCCCCAAAGGGGGATGTCTTTCTAATTTGCTGGGTTTGACTCTGCTTATTACTCTGAAATGTTTGGATTTCCTTATAAGAACACAAGTCCATTCCCGATGTAAACTGCTTCTCCATTTAGTTCTGTTTCAAACAACACTTACGCAGAGCTGTGTGTCTCCAGATGTTCTAACACAGAGTTTTGAAAGTTGACCAAGAATAAGAGAGAAATTGAATTGCACTTTCCTAAACGAGGGAAATACAGGCTGGGGTTTGTATGGATTTTCTTAATGATTTCCAGAACTTTATTCTTGCTCTTCTGAATTAGTCTTCATAATGGAATTCTGATTGAGTATTGGGGAATTGCCAGAAAGGGCTCCTAAATTTCTTTCTTTGGACACTTAAGGGTTGGACTGGGTTAATACCACAGTTGACTGTGACCACCCAGTGTTGACAATAGGCAGACTTCATTCTTGAAGGCACCTTCAGAGGGTCCCTTTCAGTGAATATTTCTGTTTAATCCCAGACTGGTTTGGGCTGGAAGGGACCTTAAAACTCATCCAGTTCCAACCCCCTGCCACGGGCAGGGACACCTTCCACTAGAGCAGGTTGCTCCAAGCCCCTGTGTCCAAGCTGGCCTTGAACACTGCCAGGGATGGGGCAGCCACAGCTTCTCTGGGCACCCTGTGCCAGCGCCTCAGCACCCTCACAGGGAAGAGCTTCTGCCTCAGAGCTCATCTCGATCTCCCCTCGGGCATGCTAAAGCCATTCCCCTTGTCCTGTCCCTCCAGGCCCTTGTCCAAAGCCCCTCTCCAGGTTCCTTGTAGGCCTCCTTTCTCATAACTGCCAATTTTCTACTTAAAATGCTAAAATATGCTTTAAAATACCTCAATTTTAGAGTTGCTGCTATCTTTTAGAATTGAGGTGTTTGCTACCCTTGGGACATGAATTGTGCTTGAAGTAGGATGTTGTTTCGTTAAGTTCTTTAGCCTTTCTGAGAAAAAGTCTCATCTTTTCTTCAACTAAGGATAGAGCTTTTGAAGAATAGCACTTTTGGAAAAGGTGCTTATTTGAGTTATTATGGTTTGATTTGTGTTTCTACAGCCCCTCAAATGAATGCTTAAGACTTTTCTCATTTTTTGGCAATAGAAGATTTTCTGATAAACTTCCATATTGTGTCGATCCTTCAAATTCTTTTGGCTCCAGATATAGTTTACTTGCTTTTGTAAGGTTTTGCTGAAGGTGATGCAATAGAACTGTATTAGGGGATTCAAATAATGCTGTTTCCTTGCTTGGTCAGGAGTTGGAAAGTGTTGACACTGAGGTTTTGTGACATCCCTCCTGGTAGGCGTGTATTTGAAAGTGGGATTAAACTGTTGAACAGAAAACTCTCTTAATCTTGAGTGGCCCCATAATTGATTGTTTGGTCTGAGATGTGCTTGAAAGAAGGATTTGAATTAATCTGTTCTTCATTGGGTTTATTCCCTTTTTAAATCGTTATCTGATGTGTGCCTGACAGTGACCTCGCTGCTCTGCTTCTAAAGCTTTGCAGTACACCACATCTTCTAGCACATGGATTTGCATCCGTGGACAGTGTTGTGCTTGTTCTGATAGCTACTTCCATAGAGCAATCTGTCTGCCTTTATCTGTCACTGAGCAGGAGGGTATGTTGCTGAGCTCTACTCTTAGCAGCAGGTACTGTGAAACAGAGGAATGCAAGTAAAAACATCCCTTAATTTTTGAAGCATTTCCCACTAATGTGAGACCTGAGCTCTTTTTTGGGAGTTTGGACCATTAATGAGTGCTGTCTCCAGCGCATCACACCCACTCCTCTCCCGGGTGCAGTGATTGCTTGCTGGCAATCTGTTCCATCCATGTTCTGCAGCTTGGCTTGCTCCGTGTGCTACTCCGGGTCGCTCCCACTGCGTTACTCGCCTGCTTGCACATGGGCTTATTTCTGGAGCAAGCAGACTACTTCCTAATGGGAACGTGGGCAGAGCCACTGTGGTAGCTTGTGTGTGGGCCTGAGCCATATGGTATGATCCAGGATCGCTCCACGTTTGGATCCTTCTCCCTAGGACAAGTCCGAAACAGGATCCAACAGGTCTAGTTCTCTTGACCACCCTGGCAAGCTCCTCAGTGATACCTTGGAGGACATGCATGCCCTTAGCTTAGTGCCGTAAACACTCCCTTGTTCACAGCGTTTTGAGCTGAGGAATGCCAAAACCAACAACTTTCAGAAATTCCCAAATGAGATGGGCTGAATACATGTACGATAAGACACAGAATATGCTTCAGAGAGCAAAAGTAGTGTAGGTACAGAGCAGTTTGTTCCCATTTAGGTGGCCAGAAAGAATTTGAGGACTTGTCTGGTTCTGGAGTTTACCTGTCATCAAACATCTGAGTATTGAGAATCCAGCAGTGAATGCCATGTAAATGGGGGGTTGAGTAGTTGGCAGAAAGAGATAGGATAACTAGTGCATGAATGCCGTCGCTGGTGTGTAGGAACACATTTGCTCTGATCATGGTACAAAGCATATGCTGGGGTTATGGCAGAGACAGAAGGTACAAACTGTGTCTTCTGCCCAGGCATTAGGGGGCCTCTTGATAATTTGATTACAGTTGCCATTAAAATTCATTTTAGACTTTTTTTCCTAAGGTTATATTTGGAAGAGTCATGGGTATTTTGGGGAAAGGAGAAAAATAGCCTTTTGTTCTGCATATTTATTTGTGGTAGTTTAGTTCCAAGTAGATTGCTGGACAGTCTTTACTGGTGGGTATGTTTTCAGTTCTCACAGTCAGAATGGCCTTTTCATGTGGTAAAAGACTGGGTAAATACACGCTTTGTGCTTGTTCTTAAGGGGGTGGAAAAAAGAAACCAAACCCTTTCCAGCTCAATTCAAAGGAAACCCACAGCTAATTCAGAGGGTTCATTTCCATAAGGGTGTAGAAAACCATGGTTGATTTTTGTTTTAGGATAAAGCTTGCATTACTTCAGTGTGCAAGGTACCTCGTAGTTTTATTGGGGTCACAATTGACTCTCTGCTCCAGTAATTTCATTTTCCAGTACGTAAAAGCACTCTCTGGCAGCTACCTCATAAAGTCAGGCTGGACAAAGCCAAGCCTATACCTTTCTTTAGTAAATCTCTACTAGCTGGTGTAAGTCCCAGGTTCAGGGAGTTTGCAGAGTCAGAATCCTGACGGTGGTGAATCAGTTTGTGTGTCTGGAGGCGATGGCAGGGAGCTGTTCCTGTGGGAGGCTGGGTGGGGAGGTCTCTTACTGAAAACCGTTTACGTGGGTACGATGGTGAGTGAATCCTGGGAAGCTGCAGCAAGGAAATTAGATGTTTCATTTGGGGTTGTTTTGGGGTTGTTTTTAGTAATACGGTCATACTTCTGATTCTGCCTCTCTAACAACTTTGTCATCTACAACATATTTGCAGATCCAGAGGAGCCGCAGGACTTGATGTTTGTGAGACAGCCCTCTTCACTTACGAAGCTTGTTGGGCAAAATGCAGTTTTCCCATGTGTTGCTGTAGGATTTCCAGTTCCATATATCAGGTGGACAAGAAACGAAGAAGAGCTTATCACAGAAGGGTGAGTAATGGCTAATATGTATTTTTATGCTGGCGCGCTCCTAGGCTGAGTGTTAGGACAAGTAAGGTAGTTCATGGGGCTTATGGAACAATCTTCTGGTAGGTTTTTTTGCAGACATCTGAAACCAAGGAATCTTATTTAAAGCACAAAGGTTCTTAGAGTATATATTGCTTTTAGATTGCCACTGGAGTAAAAGAAGCATTTAAGGGAATAAGGATGCTGCAGAAAAGCTGAAACATCTTCATGTTGATATATGATGTGTCAAGCCCTGCACTTGCATTACGTTTTCTGCAATGAAAATGTTCAGTGTGTGTCTAAATGTTCCACAAGAATTTAAGGGTAAGTGTTTGAAGCAGAATCTCGTGATTTCTCATTAAACCAGAATATTAAAATGTTAGGCATGAATAAAAACCATCGTGGGCTTTCAGGAATGCATTAAGCGCAAACTGCTCTATTGCATGTTGTCACTGCTGGTGTAGTCATTCAAAATAAGGTGGTAGGAAATAAAAGAAAGCAGAACAAATCTTATCAAGAAAATTTTTGTCTATCATATGAACATACTTACTAGAACATGGAAATTCCAGGTACTTGAATGTTCTTGGTGTTTCTCAAAGTCAGTGGCGAGATTAATGTGGGAAACAAGTGAATCGTGAAGCAACAAGAGGTAAAGATATGCTGCTGCATGGCTGACATAGAAAGCAGCTAAAGCATGTGCAAGTGTCTCTACGGTACTAGTAGTAGTAATGTATCTCTGGTCAACTGTTAAATTAACAAAATCCAGGAGCTCCTAATTTGAGCTGTCATTCTCTGGAAAAGGCAGGATTCTGTGGGTAATGACTAACAGTTTCAATAGCACAGAGATATTGTGTTGGTGTCAGCCTGATGGCACATGATTTAGGTTCTTTCTTCTTTTGTAAATATGAGAAATCACTTGCATACAGAGGATGGAACAGACTCATTAGAGTTGCACAATCAAATGTGATGAAATGTCAGAATAAATGTTCCTGGTAAGATCTTAATGTGTTTCTCCTGTCTGTAAAATGATGTCATGTCACATCTTCATAAATTTTTGCTGCCCCTCCACCCCATCCTTCCTTAGGTTCTGTCACATTCAGTGCACAAGGGCAGTTCAAGTCACTTACTAAAGAGCTATTTTCTTCTTGGTTTTGATCTAGTGCCCAAATGTTGTAATCCTGCTCTGAATACAGTGCTGTTAATTCCATCACAACTTTTCTGTGCAGGTTGTCATGATAACTTCTGAGGGCTTCACAGATACTATTTTTTCTGTTCAAAATTCAGAGTGAGAAATTTTCTTGGAGAGCTGAGGCATAAAATTCAACACATTTGTTCTTTCTACATGCACAATTTGAGCCACGTATGACCATGTTCTTCAGGATAGTTAGCGTTAGTTTGTGGTGTGATGTCTCTGTTACAAGGCTGGATGCTGGTTGATGGTTGCTGTGGCCTCTGTGTCAGGTTGTGGCTGTGAGCAGTCAGCAGAGCACTTCCTCTGTGCTGACATCAGCTCTTGGCTTGGTGCTGCTTTTGCTTGAGCATCTTTCCATCATCCCATGGACACTGTGTGGTAAGGCAGGAGCAAGAGCCACGAGACTGCTGGTTTTCTCCAGATTGTGTTACTAACCGCTTCTCTACTCCTGCAGCAAGTGAGCTGTGCATGTCTTCTGCCAAGCCCAAGGAAAGCTTCTTGCCAAACAGAAAGCTGCAGGTGCCTGGATGCTCTTGGAACCTGCTGATAGTCACATCCTTTGGATATGTATTCCCTAATGAGGATAAAGCTGAAAAGACAAAGAAATATTCCTCTTCCATTTGAAATAAATGTTTTCTTCTGCACTAAGATACAGCCAAAAAGGAAAATAAGGGGTGTGAACAATGGAAATTGTATTTCCTTGGACTTGCTGTTACTTGTAGCACCTTTCTGGCCTGGCCGAAGACGAGTGAGTAAAGTTCATTACAGTGATCAAACTGTACCAAAACTCTGAGGTCTGTTACTCATGGCTGTGGCTTAACAGAGAACGATTCAAACAGCAGACAGCAAAAAGTTCTTTAACTTCATTTACCTTGGCAGCTGTTGTATTATTCTTTTGACTCGAATAACTGGAAAATCTCTGGAACTAAAAATTAAGGTTCTTTGCTGGAGTAAAGCCTCCAGGTAGACTGTTGCAAAATAGCTACTGTAGCTTGTTATGCATGGTCTGTTAATTTAATTACGAATTAAATCACTTTTAATTTGTATTAAAATCCCCTTTTGATATAAATGACTTTACTTACTAGCATGGCTTTCCTTTTGCCCAGGAGAAAACTGTTCCTTTTCATCCAGACAGGTTTTAATGTACCTTCTGTCTGGGAAAAGCTCTGAAATTGTGGGCTTTGTCTATACATACACACACACACACACTGCAGACATTCCCATGCATATATGTAGGTATACACACATGTAAATACATATGTATTGATGCATGCCTCTGTGTAGGTGGGGTTAGGAAGCAGAACTCTAATAGCATGGTCAGGGCTGTGTCTGATTTTTACTCCTTTTTAAATGGTGGCAGTTAATCCAATACAAAATGAAATGTTTTCATTTCAAGCAGAATAATGATAGGTTCCCTGTATTTATAGGAAAAATAGATGATTTTGAATGAGTGGTGGGGCTTTGACATTAAATATTTGTTGGAAGACCTGAAAAAAGGGAAGGTGTTTAATTTCAATGAAGTATGTGTTGAAGTAAGATTTGTGACTGGATAAATACGAGTCAGCTTTAATGATGGCAGTCTTGGCGCTTGTTCAGAGAAGCAGCCTGTAATGCAATATATTGTGAAATGAGCTTGCTGTGATAAAATAGCTTCCAAATTGGAGTGAAAAAGAAGGAAGCTTGGAGTGTAGAGTGGGAAACTGGTGAAGTTCAGTGCAATGCTAACAATTTCCATTGTAGTAAAACTGTTAGAACTTCAAGGAAGCCCTTCAGAACTTAACTGAAAGATTTTAAAGCAATAGAAGTGATAGTTAGACTGCTGGCTTTCTGGGTCCTCATCAAGAACTCCATCAATGACTGCAAAGTACCCAGCTTCCAGCCAGGTCTTGGAAGTCTTTGTCCTCAGAAGCTGAAGAGTAAGATGCTATTTGGAGGAAGGGTCTGTGTAGGTTTGCACTGCCTGGAAGCCGTTCTGTAGGCACTGCTGTCTAGCTGAGGTCTGCTCCTCTGAGGCCTTTCTTACAGTGCTCACAATTTCAGAGAGAAAAAAAAAATCACCAAGTTGAAAATTGGACCCGATAACCTGTGACTGAGCAAAGCACTTGACTTGTGATGGAAGCTTTTCATTGAGTTGGCTTGCTGGTCAAGCAGTAGTTTGATATGTGACAGTCTTCTCAAAACTACATTGAAAAGAAAAGGCTAAACCCTGTTTCAGGTTGAGATTTATGTTGCTGTGCATGTAGCTCCAACCTAGAGCTTCAAAATATGAAGCCAGCCTCTAGATTCAATGTATTCATGTGGGAATAATCTTGAGGTATAGAGTGTTTTGCACATAGCTCTTGGAGAGCACTACTGGTGGGCACCTGCCCTGTCATATGTGAGTCAGGAACACAAATGTGCATTCTACTTGTTCAGCTGGATTTCCTCCATAAACTCAATGAGTAAATTCTCTGCCGGGAACATGGGAAATATGGAGAGAAATGGAAGGAAGTGAGGAAAGTCACTGAAGTATAAAGCTGATTGAATAAATCTTATGTCCTTTGCAGAAAACCTTCTAAAGTAAAATCTACTGTATGGTCAATATTACCCGATATTATAGCGGAAATTTGATATCCAAGTTGAATAGTTTTTTGTCAACTTTGAGCCTTTCATACTTTTTTGAATGTCTCATCTGGCCGGAGGTCTGACTGTGCGAGGGTCTCTTAGCAAATGCAGGAGTAATTTTCTGCTTTTGATGATTCTGAAGTTGCAAAGTGTTTCAGGGGATGCCAAGATGGGTTCTCAGAACATGTAAGACAGGCACAGAGTTTCACATGCTTGGAAGGTGAAGTTCTGCTTTGAAACCTTTGCAAGTGTGTGGAGCAGTGTGTGCGCAAACAGCACAGATTGTGTATCTTGATTTATATTTGGACATGGATATGGAAGAACTTACAAATGAATGCACAAACTCTTGAAAAAGTTACAGTAAATGAGGTGGTGAATGTGAAAATTAACAGTTGAAAGGTCTCTGAACAACAACATCCTGTTTTAATGTGGCTGTTCAAGTACAGGTAACTCTTTGGTGGTTTTGAGCTGTTCAATACAGTCAAATCTTACACTGAAAAATGCCTTCAGAAGACTAACATGTTTGTGTGGTTAATCACGTTCTGAAGTGAGGAGATCCCAAAGCTGTCGTTGCATGTGTGGTTGCATTTTACGCTCTTGCTGTTTGCATTCAAATGAAGTCTTTAAATGTCTGGTCGCGTATGTGCTCTTGATGCAGGGCTTTGTCATTAATACTTCATACAAATGTGTGATGTTTTTAATGATTGCAGGTTATTATTTGCCAGGCACTCCGAGTGATTTGTATTAAGTGAATACTTGCTCAGCTCAGTAAAGGTTAAACATAGAGTAATTATGGAGATTTTTCTGGTAGTAGGTTCCACAAAATAGTGTAATTTACTGTCTAATTTTATCTACTGTACTTTACCAAGGCTGCAAATAGATTATCAGATGTTTGGGGAATAGTAATTTAAAAGGGGGGAACCAAAACCTCAGGGTATAACTGGCTATTTGAATACAGTAAATTAATAAAGACTCACTATGTTTTGTAATAATGAAACACAAAAAAGTCATGTGAGTGGGTATCCAAAGTGGCTTCAGTAATTATATCTTATGAGTGTGTAACTAAGGGCTGTATGGAACGCGTATAAAAGGCTTGAGTTTGATTTTCCTGTTTCCTGACATTTGAATGATCAATCCTTGTTTTTAATGGCATTTTAAATTACGTTATCATTTTTACATGAAGCTGATTCTTTGTCTCCAGTGTCTGAAATCTGATTGCTTCAGTCTTCTGTGGAAATGCTTCATTGTTCTTACAAAATTAAGATGGTTTTACTTTATTACAAAAGCACTTTTGCTTTAAGCCCAGAATTTTTGCATAGCTAATGCATACAGAAGGAATCACCAAGGAGTCTCATAAGTTAATTTCCTTCTTCCATGTTTTTAACAGTGGTGAACTTGTGTCGCATCACATATGGGTAAACTCTGGACTCAGCTCTAGGTTTTCTTGAGGAAAATAAAGAGAGAAAAGCTTGGCACACAATTGAGATGACTGAAAACTATAAAACCTTGTTTCTTGGCAAAAAGGCAAATCCATGTAAATGCTACCATGTTGCCAGTAGTTTCTGAGGTCCTATATGACTGACTTTGGTGGGCCAGTGTGACAACGTCTAGTGATTTTTAATAGTCTTAGTAACATCTTAATTGCTGGTTAATAAATAGTCTGCCTCAATAGTCTGCTGCATCCCCATGCAGATGTTACTTCACTTTTCCAGACGCTGGCGATGGGAAGATGAGCATCATAAGGCATCTGTTGCTCGGAGTTAGGTAATGATGGTATATCCAGAAAATGGTAGGAATCCAGAGGTTCAAGTATCAGGAAGAGCATAATTTTCTTAGATCTTTTTAGATAGTCTTAGAACTTTCTTGGGTGGTCAGATTTGCCTTGGAGGTGGTGTAACCCACAATGTCTAGGTTCAGTTTCTTTGTGCTGACTTCAGTAGACTTGTGTGGTTTAAAACTAATGATTTTACCTAGATAGGATAAAGGTAAATAGAATTGTAGAATGGTTTGGGTTGGAAAAGGCCTTAAGATCATCCAATTCCAATCTCCCTGAGAGTTTCCAATTCAAATCTCCCTGCCATTGGCAGGGACACCTCACACTAGACCATGTCGCTCAGGACTCTGTCCAGCCTGGCCTTGAACACTGCCAGGGATGGGGCAGCCACAGCTTCTCTGGGCACCCTGTGCCAGCACCTCAGCACCCTCACAGGGAAGAACTTGCTTATATCCAACCTGAACTTCCCCTGTTTAAGTTTAAACCCATCACCCCTTGTCCTGTCACTACAGCTTTTGAATACAAGAAAGTGGGAGAACATGGGGAAAAAAGCGAAGTAGTTTTGGCAGCTCCTCTTCACGTCTCCTATGTATCAATTTTTCTTGCTTGAAATAGTGAAGGATGATCCATCTCCTATTTTTTTATTACCACAAAAGCTCCTATTTTTTTCTACATATTAGTTTTTCGTCTAATCCATGATAGGATGCTCCTGCCTTTTTTTTTGGCTGCAGTGACAATAAAATACATACAAAATAATCCAGTTTCTATATTTTCCTTACTTTGTCCTTGAAGCACTGTCAAGCAGTTCCAAAAGAGATTTTAATGACAAACTTCTTGCTGTTTTCCTCTTGGCTAGCACCTCTTTGCAGTGCTGTCCACTTGCTGCTCTACTGTTTCTTCAGGCATTCTTCCTTTTAAAGCTCAAATTCCCTGCACTACTTACAAAACCAAGTCTTTGCAGTCTTCCTGTTACTAGATCATGTAAACAGGATGCCTTTCCTTATGGGGTACATAGGACATCTTTCTGGATGCTTTTAAGACTTCACTTAATTCCAATAAACATTTTGTTTGCTTTTAAATGTATTGAATCAGGAAATTGATCAACAATTATAGTAGTACTGTAAATCAATACTAATGTGGTAGTTAGTTAGGTGAGTCAGAAGTCTTTGTGTCCTAACAATTCACCTTTCCAAGCAGGTAAGAGCATTGGTTCTACTAACAGAATTCTAGTAAACTTTCAAATGGAGAAAGAAATTGGGTGGGTTTGTTTTTTTTTTTGGTGCTTGGAGTGATGAAGGATTTTGGAAACTTTTGTATCATGTAAAGGGGAATGATGGTTGCAGTAGGAGAAGAATGTCGCTGTTGGCTGTGGGTACGATGTTTAGCATAAGATGCTACATATGTCTACTATGTTTAGCATAAAAAGCAGGTAGTTTATAAGGACTGAATTATAAATGCTTCCCCCTGTCTTTACAAGGGGGGAAATTCTGTACAGAAACGTTGTCATCTTGATGAATTTGTATCTTGAAAATGTTTTTAACCTGTATCTTGCTCTGAAATCTTGCACCTTAGCGAAGTGGCTGTCTTTTTACCAAAATGCAATGACTATGTGTTACGCTATGTGTGCTTCTTTCCTGATGTTGTACAGGTGAAAGTCTGTCATGTTACAGCCTTTCACACAACACATTGCTCCAGCTGTATCTCCAGAATGGTTTTTTTTAATGATGTGGTCTTATTATTTCATTTTCCTTAAGTTTGACTTGCTATTATCTAAACACCTTGGATCACATTTAATTAAGAGCAGCTGAAGCTGCAAGTGCCAAAAGATGACCTACTCTTGTGGAATTGATGTAGTTGAACCTCATTTTAAATGTGAAGCCAAGGTGTGGAATTCGATTATCTAGTTAAAAATCCCTCACTCTAACATGGCTTCTTGTACAGGGCACCTAGAAATACTGTGTGCAAACACTTCTTCAGCTTATGTAGACATTTTGGACTTGTGTGTGCTTCTCTGGGGACACTATTGAAGTCAGTGTGTCTGTCAGCTCACCCATGTCCTGTTTTACGCAGCTCTGGAAGGTTTCTTCTGCTTGCGGGGGGCAGCCTGGAGATCAGCGAGGTTACAGAACAGGATGCGGGGACCTACACCTGCATAGCAGACAATGGAAATGACACCATTGAGGCTCAAGCAGAACTTACAGTTCAAGGTAGGTCCTATACTTGATTTGCAGAGAGAACACATCTCCAGGTGACCTTTCCCAAGAATTTGATCGTGTGGTCAGTGAAAGACCGTGTTGGGTGTTGTGCCCCATTTAAAACAAAATAAAACACACACTTCCCCTTCTTTTAATAGTGTTGTGTGCTACTCTGATTTATTATTCAAACTGCTTATAATTTCACAAGGATTTGGTTATATAATGCATCTTGACAAGACATATAAAGGACATATAAAGAATTTTTCATAATCCTTAAATATACTGTTGAGTTAGTACTATATATATTTTGTTATATATATTTAAGATGATACATTTTTTGTCTCTTAGCTGTGTTTCAGAAGTTCCAGGTATGTTTCTGGTATATAAGAGGTAGAGAAGTTAGAAAAATCAAGAATGGATGACAGGAGTTGCTCAGTATTGACCAGCCAAAGTCGTCGTCTTCAGGAAGTGGCATATGGAGGAAGGTTTATACTGACATTCACAGGATTTCTGCTGTGTCACAGCTCTATTTAACCACATCTGTGTAAAACTGAATATCAATTCTGCACCTTATTAACAAACACATGGAGGGGAATAGTCGTCTTTGTTACCTGTACCTTGAGCTGCACCTTGTGTTTTATCTCCCCTGATCTGGGCACTAGCTCTCTGAGCATGCCTCTTGCTTTCTGTGGGTTACTGGTACACAAGTCAAGTATTTTGGCCAACTCTGCCCTTCTTTAAAAGCTTGGGAAGAACGCCTGAGGCCTGTACTCCCTGTGAGGCTGCTCAGATGCAATAGAGCTCTACTTCAACTCAGAGTATTTTGTAAGCCAAGAAATTCTGGTCATGCAGAAAACGACCCTCCACATTTTTCATCCCTTGTTCCTTGGGCCAGAAGACTGAAGATGCTGTTCTGGCTTTCGGGTTATTTGTATGCTTGATGCACCGTAGCACTTGGTGGCGGTTTTATGCAACTCAGTGTGCTGTGTTTAATTCAGTTCCAACCTATCTATTTTGCAGAATTGGCACAAGGCTGTGAGTTTTATGGGCAATGGCAGAAATTAATAATATTAACGATATGTAATTAAGCTAAGCAAGTGATAGATAAAACTGAGTTATAACCTTAATGAAGGACATGAGCAGGCAGTGTGCGCTTGCAGCCCAGAAAGCCAACCGTATCCTGGGCTGCACCAAAAGAAGCGTGACCAGCAGGTCAAAGGAGGTGATCCTGCCCCTCTACTCTGCTCTTGTGAGACCTCACTTGGAATATTGTGTCCAGTTCTGGTGTCCTCAACATAAAAAGGACATGGAGCTGTTGGAGCAAGTCCAGAGGAGGCCACCAGGATGATAAGAGGGCTGGAGCACCTCCCGTATGAAGACAGGCTGAGAAAGTTGGGGCTGTTCAGCCTGGAGAAGAGAAGGCTGCGTGGAGACCTCATAGCAGCCTTCTAGTATCTGAAGGAGGCCTACAAGGATGCTGGGGAGGGACTCTTTGTTAGGGACTGTAGTGGTAGGACAAGGGGTAATGGCTTTAAACTTAAACAGGGGAACTTTAGGTTAGATGTAAGGAAGAAGTTCTTCACAGTGAGGGTGCTGAGGCACTGGAATAGGTTGCCCAAGGAAGTTGTGAATGCTCCAACCCTGGAGGAGTTTAAGGCCAGGCTGGACAGAGCCTTGGGTGACATAGTTTAGTGTGTGGTGTCCCTGCTCATGGCAGGGGGGTTGGAACTAGATGATCTTAAGGTCCTTTCCAACCCTAACTGTTCTATGATTCTATGATGTACAGTCAGGTCACTTAGGGGCTGAAAGTGAGCTTGGGAAACTCTTTTGTTCCTTATCTAAACTAATGGAAATGATTTCTTTATTCAATTGTAAAGGTACAGAATATGTTCTGCCAGGTCTTTTATGCTGAATTTTTCTTATATGCCTGGCACAAAAACCCCAAAAGATTTCTTCTAATGCTTTAGTATTAAAATAGATTAAAGATGACACGGAATACATTTTGGAAAGTTGCAGTTCTGATTTTACTTCTCAGTTCTAATCTTAATTCTACCTTTCCTTTGAGAGGTCACTGGAGAGAGTAATTGTATTTCTGCATTACTATAATTTGCTGAAGCGTTGAATAGTTTGAATAACTGTTCTCTGATCACTGTATCATTTTCTTCTGGACTAGAAAAATTGCCATCTCTTCCCACCTAATAACTGCATGATTTTACTTAATCTAAGCTTTTTCTGTCGTTCTTAGAAATTAGTCTGGCAGAAGTTCATATAAGAAAGCCATTTTTTGAGTATTTAATTCCCTTGCCTAATGTATTTTTCTGCATCTCTCCAAGTACCTGGGTGTGTTTGTTTGGAGATTTCAGTGCTGTGCTAGAGGTTTTACTGAGACAGTCTCTTTTTTTTTCCCCTTCTATTACCATTTCACAATCCCAGTTGAGTAAGACATGTAGATCTCTAGTTCAGCATGGGTAAGATGGCATTGTTTGACAGTGTTAGGACAGTTGAGAGTGAAGCGATGTTCCTGTTGATGCCTCTTAACTGTTAGAAGCTGTAAACTTAAATTGGGCATTGACTGCTAAGAATGCTTGTTGGATGTCACTTTGCTCCAAGACCTCTTTCCTGTATCCTTTGACAAGGATATAAACCCCTGGAAGCTAACAGGCTCTGTCTGTGATGTGGTACCAGTGGCAGCAAGCTGTCAACCAGCCGCTGCATTGGAAGGATTACTTGGATCTCCGTTCTTCCCTGGCAGTAGGGATGAAACGGGTGATTTTCATATTTCAAGGGTAGGGTACCGTGAAGTGTGGCACATCTGGATTGTGTGCTGTGCTCAACTGGCAAGAAATACCTATGTTTTGCTGTGCTGCTTGTGTGTTTGCACAGGGTACACGAGAGAGAATTGAAGACAGCTTCTTTCTAGCTTGCATACAAGCATATAAAGGGAGCCCTGGGAGTTCATGGGTTTTTCTCTGTTAAGTTTGGCACCATTTTCAATTCAGATAAAATGCTACCTTAAACTAATGCAATTTACTCAGATCCTGTTGGTGACACTGAAAGATATGAGCTGATTCACATAGCTGGAAGTAGTCTGTTGAACAGGTTACCCTGTGCCATTTAAAAATATTTCTATTGCCTTAATGATTGGGTTTACAAAGTGGTTTAATTTTCCTGCATAAATCACTGAAGGGCTGAATCTGGAAGTGTGACTTTATTAGGAAGGATTACTTGACTAGAAAGGTACTTAGGGTCCAGAAGGATATTAAACAAATTTGTTTCCTCAGTGTCTTTATCTACAACATGTATCTGGGAGTTAGAGTTACAGGAATTTCATTTGATTCAGAGGATGATGGAAAAATAATGGAGTGTGAAGACTGTTCTGAGAATATGCAAGAGGTGTGCAGTACAGGTCCTGAGAACATAGGAAGAAGTAGTGTTTCACTACTGGCGAAAAGGAAATGGTGGTATAAGAGATGTGTTTGGTTGAGAAGTTGTTTAGATGATAATTGGATTTGGAGAGAAGAAAGTTTTTTAAGTAGCTTCCATTTTTGAGGAGGACAAAAGAAAGAATCATAAATGAATTCCTGTTTTTGCCGTTAGTAACGTTCTTTGTAGCTTGACTTGTGAAACATCCTTGAATTTCAGCCCTTTGTTAAACCTGGTTGTTCTCTGAAATGGTATGAAGGGCTATATTTGTCAAATGCACATGGATTTCAAATACTAAATATCTAGTCTGTCTTGGAAATCAGTGGGGTTTGGTGTAGCTTCTGTCACCTGCCTGGAATGAATTCTCCATGTACTGCTGAGTGGCACCAAGTGTTCGTGCCCCCTCTCCCCTTGTGTGACGGTGCCACTGGAAAGGTGGGTCCCGTCTCCAGTGCTCCCCACAGCCCCTCTGTCGTCTGTGGGCTCAGCTGCTTTTGGTGAGCTCTTAACTTAAACCAGACCTTCTCAGGCTGGTTTGAGCTCTTTTAGGTCCTTTTGGTCAAAATGGGTGAGGGAACAACTGCCTGAACAGCACAGCAATGGAGCTGTTGGAAGGGCCATTTTCAGACCTCTTTCTTGAAACGGAGAAGCTGCCCATTGCCACCAAGAGAAGCAAACTCAAGACTGCTCTGCATCGAAGAGTCACAGAAAACAAGTGCTTGTAGTCCTGGGTGTGCAAATCAGATTTTATGAACCTGTGTTTCACACAGCACGTTTTTGACTTGCACAGTTGAGAAGTGGTTTGAATATAGAAAAGAGCGTAGAATGTCCTGGGGGAATACCTGCGCCTGAGGGAGTCCCAGTCCCTAAAGCTGAGACTTTAAGGGCTGAGACTGAACATTTCTGAACCCCACCTATGTTGGAGATAGTCTTTAGGGACAAATATCAAATGGATAAACATGTGTACAGCATTGTTCTTACTTCTCCTGGAGTTACTCTTGGGTGCAAAAAGCATGTCATCACAGTCTCAGGCTGAGCACCTTAAAGGTACCTTTGCCAGGACAGGTTACTTCCCACAAAGGGAGGCAATAATTTGGTGTCTGAAAACCTTTGGTACAAAGTCAAGTTTGTTTTAACTGTGTTGACAGAGTTCTTCCCCTTGATGTCAGCAGGAGGAATGGTGCTGGGCACCAGATTTATTTACATCACGTGTAATGCATCGAGAGCACTGAAAAAAGTTGTTTTGCTTTCCCCAGCAATGAAAGAATCTGTAGTATTTCCGTTAGATAAGGTGGAAAGTGATGAAAGAAAAGCTGGGGAAACAAGAAGTAAATGTATTTGAAATGCAATCAGCTGGCTTCTGTTCAGTCCCAAGCCTGTGGCCTGGAAGAGCCATAGAGGCAGTTAAATACTGAGAAGGTTAGAAGTTCATTCTTCATCTGGGAAATGTTTCAGATTTATTGCTGTGCCCGGCACCCCTGGGGATTCTGTGAATGCTGTGGCTCGAGTTAGGTCACTGCGTGAGCTTCCCGTCGCCTGTCTTGGTATTTATGCTGCAGATAATGAGTTTAGAGGGAGTTTTCTCTTTCTATTGGAATATTTACTGTGGTTAATAATGAACCAGAAAATAATAAACGCCCCAAAATTCCATTTTCTTCACGAAAATGATATGGCAGGTCTGAAGGCTTTATAATAAATGAATCACTGCATTACTGTGAGAAGAAACAGAATTGCTGCTCTTCTGTTGTTATTACCTTGCAATGATTGTTTGGAATAGCAGGCTCTTGAGTAATGTAAGACAGCAGTCAGTGTCTGATAGCATGTCTTAAACAGGAGGCATTAAATGCCTTGCTGTGTTAATGTACTAAAATTAAAGATAGGGAAGTTTTATTTATGGGTCTGTGGTGATAAATTGGAGGTTGCACACAGCAATAGGCTGATCACTACCTCATTTGTGCTGCTTAGGCAAACTGTATGCAAAAACCAAACACAGAACAAGTGCTTTGGTAGAATCACCAACTCTGTGCTTTGAAAGGAAACCCTGGAAATAGTTTCAATATAGCTGAAATTGTGCTAATGGCAAGTCCTTACTCCATCAAATAATACGTATATTGCAAAGTTGGTCCCGCAGCGTAAGAAAATATTTGTTGTGCTTTCTGTGCAAGGGTTGGGGAGTAATTTAGGTAATAAAAGCAAGTGAGGTAAAGTCTGCATTTTGTCTGCTGTTAGGTTTTAAACTGACAGTCAGAGACACAACTCGGATTGGGAAAGATGATGTTATATCGAGGCAGAACCATAGTTGATTGTGAATCTAGACCAGCTGAAACAGCCTAGAAAGGTTGGACCGGATGATCTGTGAGGTCCCTTTCAACCTGGGATTCCATGATTCTGGGATTCGGTGTAGCACACACACCTAATGTGTTGGCACATGCAAAACCATCCAGGATGGTGAAACCTGTGGTCTTAAACACTCCGAGCAAGGTTTGGCACACTCAAAAGTGTGCGTAGGTCAGGCTCTCCAAGAAGCAATCTGGAATCTTTATGGGTGTTCTGCTTCCATTTGCCAATGGTGTGTAACATGTGTTTCTAGTCCAGGAAACACTTCGATTATTGGTGGCAGGTAATGATTTTTAAGCTTTTGTACTTGAAGATCTTGGCTTAAGAACTACTTGTGATTATACTTCTATCAATATATGCCTTCTATATTGATTTACTGTTGTTTATATTTAGGAGTTAGTCTAAAGCTGTTGATGAGGCTTGTAAAACAGCTTGAAAACTGTCTCCCATTGACATGATTATTGAGAAATAGGTCTTTTGTCAAACAGCTCCCCTCCTATCATTAAAATAAGAGGAAAATGTACCTGGGAAGTGTAAGTAAGGAAGAAAGAACCTTACTGCTGAGGTTGCAAAGAGGGAACGTTCAAGCCATTCAATCATTTTAGCTTCCTCATCTTGCAGTTTTATTCAGTTTTATTTACTAATCCACCTGAGTTAAACTTAAGAATGGCTTAAAGTCAAACCAAAACAGTTGCTGAGGGAAGAGCCTTAATGTAAAGAATCTTAGACTTGTCTTCCAGTAGCACATCTAATCTTAGCTGAGGCGGGTGCTTTGCTAAAGGTAATGCCATCCTTCTCAAAAAATTGTAGCTGTTTGGAAAGCACATTAAACCCTGGATTAAATCCTGTAGCAAGGGAATAATACATCTGGGTAACTCTTACTTTTGCATTAAGCTTTCAGTATTATTGGAAACAATTGTAGGGAAGAAATTTGACCCAAGACTGAAAATTGCTAAAACCTTTCTCATACCTTCTAGATGATCTTCATCGATTTCTGTTTCTAATTAAGCTCAGTGCTGTATCTTGATAACAGGCTGCACTTCAATTACAGATTCAGCAGATAACTGCACTAAACCTGATGCTGTCAAAGGCTTGGACTTTGGGACAAAGTATTGTTTTTTCTGGTTATCTCAGAACTATTCTGGTTGGGGAAGCTGTTGATGGTAAAAAGAACCCCTCAGCTTTGTACAGGTTATTTCTTTTCCTTGAAGCTGCGATGTGACTTCGATTAATGGTCTTTGTTCTGTAGTGACATAGAAGATGTGCAGTAGGTTGGCGAAATCTGAGGTAGGGAAGGTGAGGGTGTCATTTGGGTCAGTAGCATTGTGCTTCGCTCTGTTACCTCAAAAGACTTTCAAATAGTCCTTGCTGATGCTCTTAAATATAGCTTAATGGCTATGGAATTGTATAGTTGACTTGTGGATTCAGTTGTGGATTCAACTAAACATAAATATAAATATAAATACTTTGCAAGTAGTTTCTGCCTTTCACGTTCGTGTTCAACGCCAGTGTTAGAATCATAGAATCCCAGACTGGTTTGTGTTGGAAGGGACCTTAAAGCTCATCCAGTCCCAACCCCCTGCCACCGGCAGGGACACCTTCCACTAGAGCAGGGTGCTCCAAGCCCCCGTGTCCAAGCTGGCCTTGAACACTGCCAGGGATGGGGCATCCCCTGTGCCAGCGCCTCAGCACCCTCACAGGGAAGAACTTCTGCCTCAGAGCTCATCTCCGTCTCCCCTCTGGCAGGTTCAAGCCATTGCCCTTGTCCTGTCCCTCCAGGCCCTTCTCCAAAGCCCCTCTCCAGGTTTTCTGTAGCCCCTTTAGGCACTGGAGCTGCTCTGACATCTCCCCGGAGCTTTCTGTTCTCTACCTTTGCCTTCTGCAGCTCGGACAGTGTGGCTGGAGCTCTTGCTGGTGAAGACTGAAGCGAAAGAGTCGTTGAGTACCTCAGCCTTCTCCATGTCCCGGGTGACCAGGTCTCCTCTTTCCTTCTGGAGGCGCTTTCCTAACCTGATCCCCGGCTGCTCTCTCTCTCTGTATTCCTACCAGGCTGCCTGTCTTTGTTTCCACCCTCTGAGGCCTGTTAATAGTGAAAAGGTTATAAACAAATGCTCAGAAACACACATAGAGTAGGGAGGAAGGAGATGGTAGGTTAATTTAAGACTACACCAGTTGCTCAGGCTTTACATGGAGACCAAAAGTGACCACTTGCATGAGATGAATAATTCTGAATACTAAACATGAACATCCACACCAATAAATTGTTCTTTGCATCAAGCAAAACATTGAGGTTTTGCTGTGTTTAAAGATACCATGAGCTGATTTCTCATTCCCAGTATTGTACACAGAATATGGGTGCAGAGAACCTCCAATTGCCTCTGCCCAGTTTCTGAATCTTCCTCTGGAGTTGATGAACTGTTGTAAATTCTTTTCGTATGTCTTATTTTTATCTAAGACCAGGAGAAACACTTGTCCACTTCTTGCCATATTTCAGGAGCAAAGGACATTAGAGCTTGTTGAAGAGTTTGCCACAATTCTTAATAGGGGCACAAAAATTTGTTTTCTTCAGGTGCAGCTCCAAAAGTAATGAATGAGCTTTGGTACAGTTTTGAAGGAGGATTCCTTTGTAGCAGTGCAAGTGTTCAACATTTAGTGATGGTGTTACAAGGCAATGGAAATGGAACGTTGTAAGGAGAAGCACTGGGGAGCCTCCACAGGCAGGGACCTCTGCCTTGCTGCTCACTGCTGGGTTTCAGTGTTGAAAGGGGACAAATGCTCTGTGAAGCTCAGGGCTGGGAGGGTTTTCTGACCTTTCCTGGGGCCAGGGTGAGCAGAGGCAGCTGCTGCCTGCTTTGTGAACAGCGTCTAATTCCTGTGGCCAGGGCAAATACAGGATGATTATTGAAACCTGGTAGTGAAGACAAGGGTTATGTGTCTTGTAGAGGTGCATCCCCTCTGGTATGACCTGTCCATGGGTTGATGAGGTGGTGTGGAGACATCAAACTAGGCACTTATTACAGTAAAAGGTGGGGTTTGGTTGGAACTGTGCTGCAGAGGTATGAGTGTGGTATGTGCAACTATCCACCCACCGACAGACCAGGATGAGGAACTGGAAATGGGTGTAGCATCTCTCTGAAGCTTTGGCACAGGATGGGAAAGGCCACGTTTGTCAACCTGAAATCATTCCCATTCTTTGATCACACAATGACTGGGAGTGTCCTGCTCCTGCTGCATCTAGAAACACCAGCTCGCAGCACAGGTTCTTCCCGGCAGTGGTGACTTCCTGCTAACCAGCAGGAAGAGCCATGGATGTGGCAGCTCCCTGGGTGTGGACAGGGAAAAGCTGCCTGTAGCAACCTAGTGCAGATGGAGCCACAGTGGTTGGTAGATAATAGTTTTGCAAGGTAGGCTTTTGGTCTTAAGAGTATCTTTTCTGAGTACCTGACAAGCATTTATCATAGGATCTCAGACTGGTTTTGGTTGGAAGGGACCTTAAAGCTCATCCAGTTCCAACCCCCTGCCACAGGCAGGGACACCTTCCACTAGAGCAGGTTGCTCCAAGCCCCTGTGTCCAAGCTGGCCTTGAACACTGCCAGGGATGGGGCAGCCACAGCTTCTCTGGGCACCCTGTGCCAGCGCCTCAGCACCCTCACAGGGAAGAGCTTCTGCCTTGTATCTAATGTGAACTTCCCCTGTTTCAGTTTAAACCCATCAACCCTTGTCCTATCGCTACAGTCCCTGATGAAGAGTCCCTCTCCAGTATCCTTATCCTGAGGTTCTTTCCATGAAACACCCGTCATTCACTGGACAATTTGATTAGTAATTAGAAACTAGTGATTAATGGATTGTATTTGGGAAAATAGTCTTTGTGTCATGTAGGCACTGCATGGTTTTCAAATGGGCTTTTCTGGCACCAGAAAACCAATTGCAGAACAGCCTCAAATGGTGAGGTGTTAGTGAGGACAAAGCTGAGATCTTTTTGGCTATGTGATTGTAACTGAATTGCATGGGGGTGGGAGGTAGTATGTCCAGAACTGCACATGCAAGGAAGATGAGGTAGGCCTTGAATTTAAAACAAGGTTTGTGATTTATACAAATATGTATTTCATATATAAACATGTATATGAAATATATATAATGGATATTATATATCTAGTATGTAATATATATGTAAAGCATACACACATATATATATAAATAAAATACCATTAAGAGAGACAAAACCTAATGATCAGTAACCCATACAATTTACACAAATGGTTTTCCTTGTAAATGTTCTTGAGTAATCCTTGGGGATAATGAAAATGTTACTAAATTAAGCTGCAGCGTCTTAAATATCTACAATGTAGAAACTGATATTGAGCTAAGGGAATTGTAAAAGCTGGTTTCTATTTCGGCTAGAATTTCTAATAACTGAAAGATCATCTTAACAGGGGTTTGAACCAGCTGCTCCTTTATGGGAAGACATTTCCACAGAATGGCTTTTATTTTTATGTTATGAATACCTTTGGCCTGGACAGTCAGTTACAGAAGATGCTTTTTCTTGCCTGAGTTTCATATTTAGATCTATTTGTCTAGTTTCCAACCTAAAAATGTGCTTTTGGATCAGGATTTACCTGGCACAGGATTTACTACGTTGATTCTGAAGTTGGTTATGTGATGATTTGAAGTACATAACAGTGCAGATTAGAGACACATGCTGCAGGACAGGGCAGTCAGTCCTGCACCAGTCTTCCACTCCCTTCTCTAAGGTTTCATTCATTTTCCTGCTTCCTTGCACTAAAATGCCCATCTGAAATCATACTGTTGAGATGACTGTTTAAGTTTGGGAAGACACAGTGTGAAGGCTGCCAGCTCTGTTTTCTGTACTGAGGTTCAGCTTGTTTCTGGAGGAGTGTTTGTTATCAGAACAGGTTTTATAGCTTCCTTTCCAAAACAGGCTCCAGGCAGAACGTGTTTATCAGTATATTTATACAACCTCAATTTATTCAGTGCCCATCAAGTGTCCATCCTACATTAGAATATAGAGCCAAATCAATGCTTAAAAATCCCAGCCACTGGGTATTTTTGGTGAGCTTTTTGCAAGTAGTGTGCATTGAGTGAAGAGTAAATACCACTTCTCATTCCCATGGGAACGTAAATTAATTTAAAGCAATTTAAATTAAAATAAAATAAAAAAAGCATTTCCCTGCCTGCTTTAGGCAGGAATAAGTCAGTGAGCATTTCCATTTGCTTTCATGAGGTAAAGGAGGGTTGCTTTTACCTGGTGGAGGGTCTGTTCCTCAGGATGGGGGGTTGCGCATAGATGAGGCCCTCAGTGGTGGACTTCGTGGTGGACTTGGTAGTCCTGGAGTAATGGTTGGACTTGATGATCTTAAAGATTTTTCCAACCTAAACAATTCTGTGATTCTAAAGTTGATTCTGTGATGTGTTTTCTGATAGATTGTTTGGAACAAAAAGCACTATTTCCATGAACTTTGTCATATCGTGCATGAATGTACATGGTACCTTGTACGAAGTGTGCGTTTAGGTTCCTTGTGAGTAAAGCAGGAAGAATAATGATTACTGGGTGGAAAGTTTATCCTCTGCACGACTGACCTCATAGTATAAATGATGTTTGGTTTTCAGGTAGCGATGTAGGAAAGGTAATCCAGTGGTGTAGCCCAATGGCTTTGTTTTCCAAGTGCTCTTGAATCCTTATTAAGGATTGAAAGATGTAGTAGATATCGTCAGAAACCAGAGATAACCTATAGGGTTATTTATTATTGGTTTTATTCCCTGTCAAAGAGATGTCAGAATTTCAATTACAAAATGAAAGTGGAAAGGTTCAGTAGTAATTTCTAAGTCGCGTGTGCCAAAGACTTCCGAGAAACCTGAATGTGTGAACTGAGCAGCTCATTAGAACGCCTCTTCCTCCAAGTGAGAACTCTTTTTATAGAAATTGTGCCCTAAATGGCAAGTATTTTCTCTATACATCAGGGTCAATCCTCTGTGTTTAATTGGTTGAATCAAGCTTTAAGTTTGATTCTTTGATTTATGGGGTTTAAGGTTGTGTTTTTTCCATTCCAACAAAGATGTTTGCAGTGGTTTTGTACTTCCAAGTTTTGTGCTGAGATCTGAGGGTGATGTTGAGATGGAAATGCTGCAGAACGCTGTGCAGTACTTAAACGAGTCTCCTGAGAGAGACCATACCTTAAAGCATACATAGTTTATTTCAAGTTAATTTTTTCTGATAGTTAAGCTGACTCTCATACCAGCAGATAATTTATTTCTCTAATGGGATCTAGGTTATTGCAGCTACTAGAGGTCTCATTATGAAACCTTCCCTGCCAAGAACTATAGTTTATCCCAGAGTTACAAAGATGAAACAATTGGGTGGTAAGGAGGCAGGCTGTTACCTGGGGTGACTTATTCCCAACAGAGTCCTGCAGTTAATGAGTTTGTCTTCACAATGAGAATAATTTAAAAGAAAATCACCATGAAGTCTTGATTCCTTGACTAAACACAGTTTCTGTATTTAGTGTCAGTTGACATTAAACATGCTGGTTTGTAGTAGAGATGAAAGCCTTTGAGGCAGGTGTGATCTGTGTAATAATGTCCTTACATGCTCTTTTCAGTGACACACTGAGGCTCAACCTTCAGGAAGGTACTGGAAGGAGGCCTACAAGAAACTGTGAACAGAATCCAAACTACTAGATAGAAGGAAACTGGACTCCCAGCAGGGTAGTTAATGGGTAGGAAATGGCAGGAGACACTCCTAATTCCTGGCAGCTCTGCTCATCTTTTATTTTCAAGTGCTGACTCAAAGATTTCTTCTATGGTTGTTCTTTTCTTGTGTTCTTAGGAGCTTAGGTACAGCCTCAGCATAGTGTTGACCAAAGCATTTACAAGGGAGGACATAAGTTACTCTGATGTGTGGTAATCCAGAGCACCCTTGTGCTCTAGAAGTGGCATTCCACAGGTTACGCACTTCTGACTTGTGTCAGGTGATTTTAGTTTCAGTCAAGTCTTTTGTTCTGTAAATACAGCTTGAGTATAAAGGTTTTATTGTGTTCATCATAAGTCACAACACTTGAAAGGCCCAAAGTAGGTGGCCTTGAACAACCTGTTGTAACCTTACTGTCACTGGTAAGTGAATATGCAGAACATAAGCTTACTAAAGTTTTATCTTATAAGAATATAATAAATAGTACAATCAATGTATTGGCTGCAATGGCTGTAGGCATGCAAGTTGCGAAATCTACCCAAAGAGTACTGAAGGCAGGCTTTATGCATAGTGATGAAGCCAAGAGGCTAGGAGTGCAATTTAGGGTATGTCAGTCTTTGTAATGAAAATCTCTTTGGAGGTGAGTTTAGCAGTTCAGAGTGTCTGAGAGTGGAGTCACGGCAGTTAAGCATCCATTTTAGTAAATTCGAATATTTCATTACCAGCTATGTGTGATGCTTCAGGGAGAATTTGTAAAGCATAATTTTGACATTCCTATGCCCTTTGGGCAAATTATTTTTCTTCAGCTTTTCCAGCACATGTATAATTAATAACTTTGTTTACTGACAGTGTCAGCAGTAACATCGCTCTGATTTACAGCCGTTATCTTTTGCCTGTTTGCTTCCTCTCAGGCACATCATGAGATGCCACACAGAATAAACCACATCTCGGGATGGGGTTCTAGTAAGAAGGTAATAGAAATACAGTGCAGGACCACCATCGTGTTATATTCTCTTTGGTGCAGAAAAAAACATAGAGCCCAAATCATTGTGCTTTAAATAACGAGTTGAAGCTTTGTGTTGGACAGCTAGGCAGGAATTTGCATGGAGCAGGAAGGGAAAGTAACCACAGGAGGCTTTGAGAGATGGAAAAGGAATAAATTTTGTTATGCAAGATCACGCTGCTGAGGGTTTGTGAGCTGCAGTGTATCTGTCCTTGGCACTGACTGTAGATTTCCTTCCAGTCGTACACTTCATCTGAATGTTGCATGGTTATTGCTCTACTAATTTGCTTAAATTATCATTAGTGTGATTAACTGTTATAGGAGTGATGCTCAGAGCTGCTCATCTCCCTGCTACTTGTTTTGATTATAACTGGAATAAGATAGGCATCAACTCGGAGGATTACAAAAACTGAGGGTTTAAGCAATTAACCTATTAACTTATATAAAACTCAGCTAGATGGTAAGCAAGTAAAATAGAAATACAAGGAATAAAGCTTTTATGAAGCCTCTTAAGTGGTTTCCATTGACTGTTTTCTCTGTATTACTGGTCGTAAAGCTCTGCATCATCATATTATGCAGTAACATTAAATCACTTGTTTGAGTAGTTGAGCAAAATATTGTGACTTCAAATGTTAAGCTGGCTCTCTTGCAAGACTTAAACTTGGTTTCTTTAGTTTCAGGTTGGATTAGAGTTATTGATCATTGTTTTCAAAGTTAAAGAAATTTCTTTAAAGTGTGGGAAGATGGTGCATATGAAGGAGAATAGTTTTATACTAACACACAGCAAGACTTATCTGTATTCACTGAACTTGCCCATTTGAGACTGATACTTGCAATGTGATAAGGAACACACCCCCAGATTCCAACTTTGCTCATTCTAGAAAGCTGAAAGATTAATGAGAAGATGTGCTTTTGTGCAACTCATCACACAGTTAACAAAGATTGCCTTAAGTTTCTTTTGTATGTGTATGTATTTAATTTGTTAGAATCCAGTTTCTTTTTTGTAGGGGAAATGAGAACATACTGGTTTGATACAGCACAGTGATAGTGGTGTGGTGTTTCTAGTCAATCATAGAGAAGTTGAAAGGCACTCCAAATCTATTCTGCCTTTAACTCAACTCAAATATAATACAGACTGTCCAAGATGCGAAAGTCACATTCTGCTTTAGAAGTGTGTTTTCCATAATGCCACTTGAAGAGCTCTTTTAGTGCACTCCCTTGGGAAAATCCTGCTGGTCACAGTACTGTAGGCTTTACCTTACCCAGCTGAAGCTTCAGTTAGAATCATACATATGTATTAAACCTCCTGTTGTAAGATGTGGCTGCTACCAGCTCTGATGCCTCAGGTGTCCTCCCGTTTGCTTCGATGAGGAGGAGTGTGGCTGGCATGAGACCATGAAGGGGAGAGTAAGTTGGAGCAACGCATGGGATGGGCAGGAATGGGGGGCTTTTGGTCACCAGGCTCTGGAGGCTGAAGAAGTGTCTGCTGTCAGGGCAGGGGATGGCCACACACTTCAAGTCCTCTTATTTTAATAGCAGCACTGTGCAAACCAAGGTGACAGTGTAGTGTTGTTACCCACAGCTCTGTGAGCGAAGGGACCGCAGCAGTACAGCAGTAGCTGTGCTAAACCAAGCGGAAGGCCCATGTGTTTGGTGTCTTGTTCCTAACGGTGTCCAAAGCAGATGGCTGAGAGAATTCAAGTAAAGGGCAAGAATATTTGTTGCTTCCCTTGAGTAATGTCTCATTCTCCAGCCACTTGCAGATTAGGGATTTTGAGCTTTGTGTAGCTTCTACACAATTTAGCAATTCTCAATAAATTTCTGTCCTGTTAATTCATCTCCTGCCCTTCTTTCTCCCATGTAAACATCTTGTATTTGCAGGAGTCTCTGACGCTGGTAGGAACAGGACCTTCTTTTTGTTGGTTTGAACTAATCTGTGTTAACTTTATTGGATACTGCTTTTCCTAGCTTGCATGTGAAGATGCGAAGCAGTCTGTCCTTATCCCCCTGACACCAGACATGATTTTACAGCCCTTTATTACCTCCTTTTCAGTTGTTCCCTTTCAGACTGCAGAGTCTTAGCTTGTTTGCTTGTTCCTTATATGGAAGCTATTATGAAGTGGATTGTAATTAAGGTTATTTTGGGGATTTGGAAATTAGGAGGGACTTTGATATGAAGATAGGCCTGCATTCATTGATCTGGAAATGAAAGGGATTGGATAACTCTGTAGCAAGCGCCTACAGAATTGGTGTTATTACAAGCAAAAAAACCCAGAAAAGCATGAATTCTCCATCACTATTTTTACTTGATGAGAAAAAAGTTTTTTTTCCTTGTGGGCACTTAGTATAGGGGATACACCTGGTAGTGCTGGAAGTTCCCATCACGTTGGTAAAGATGAGAGGGGCTTAGTGGAGCAATGGAGCCAATCAGTTGTTTGTACTGTTTGCAGATCTGTGTTCTGGGTTTTTTTCCCCCCAGGCGATCCCAGGCAATCTGTATTCAGTGAACAAATGCTTTCATATTTGAAATTATCATCAAAATCTGTGCCCTTTTTGGCCTTTATAGCTTCTCCGTCTCCTCCAGCACACAAATGCACTGGCACACTGTGAAGGCTGCACAGGCAAATATACCAAGATAAGAAATTTCAAGGCTTGTTCTCTTTACCTTGACACCTCCCCCTTGCCTCTTTTATAGGGCGAGGGTATAAACATCTTAAATCTTAACATACGTGTTCTCCTGCTGTTTCTCCCCAGGATCCTGCTGCCTTGTGCAGCGAGCAAACTTCATGTACTGCTTTATTGAGGAAATATTCAATATTTGATTATTTTTTCCTTATTCAGGGGTAGTTCCATGATTTATTTATCATGCTCGGCTCAAATCCATATTTATTTCTGTTTTGGTATTCAGCACCATAGAACCTGAATCATTCATAAACACTAATGAATGTATATTTGAGCACTGCTGAAATGAAGTGGTATTGAATCCATTTTAAAAATTGACTGAGACATAGAAAAATTAAGATTAAATGTATCCAGCTGTGTTAGTGCCCAGTGTGAGACACTCCAGCATTGATTTTCTGAATATGCATCTCTTCATACATCCCTCTGGAGCTGTGATGGGAGTTAGGCACTGGAGAGGGGTGAGTGGCTCCGCTGCTCCAGCCAGCCCCCGACCCACGTCACACCACTGACAGGCTGCAGTCACCACCTTTGAAACATCCACCTCCCCAGTCCCACCCAAGAGGCACAGACAGGGACAGCAACTGAAGGCATCTGCCCTCCCCATGGGGCAGTGCAGGCAGAATTCTTCCAGCCTGGTGGTCCTCTCTCCCTGAGGTCCCAGCCTGCCATGCCCTTACTCCTGTGCCACATTCATCAATGTCTTTTTCTACTGTACCGATTGTCTCTAGTGTCCTACTAAATTCTATTAGTCCCTCTGGGGACCTGTTCTTTGCTCAGCTGATCCCTACCCTCCTGAGCTCTTCTCAAATCATGGTGCTATCAGCACTCCCATTGCTCTTGCCTCCTTTGTCCAGCCATTTCTCTTGCTGTGCTTCTTCCCTCCATCTGTATCTGTCTGTGCCTGAATTTATCCCATTTGGCCCAGCTTTCTCACCCCATCCTACTGTTATCCAGCTCCTTCTTCTTTCTTCAGGCACCTCCCTTCTCTTGGGCATCTTTGACAAAATGAAAAAATTTAAAATAAAGTCTGGTTTTTCCTTCACTGATCAAAAAGGTCTGAACACTTGTAAACTCAGGGTTTGGTTGTGAAAAATGCAATAAAGGAAGAAAATACCTGTGGAGAATTTGCCATTTCCCATTTTGGCAAGTTACAAACTTGTCCTTACCAATGCACTTGGGTGTCATTCACTGTAGATGGAGGCCTCAGCTTTACCTACAGCAATAATTCAGATAGTAACCAAACCTTTGTTTCACAATCTGTTGGAAAAGCTCATCCTCAGTGCTCACAACCATTTCCTAATTTCATGGTAACATTGCAGTTCCGTGCATTAAGCGTGGTCATCATCTTTTTGAAGTCTTTATACAGCAATAAATGAGTAATGATAACGTGATAACACATTTTACTGAGGACTGAAACTTCTTGGTGGATGTGTTAGAACTTGTATGTCATAACATGCGCCTCCTATGCTGGCAATTGATTTAAACGTATCTTTAAGGAAAAAATCCGTGTATCCAAAATGAATATCCATAAGTAATAGAATCACAGAACAGTTTGGGTTGGAAAGGACCTTAAGATCATCTAGTTCCAACCCCCCCTGCCATGAGCAGGGACACCACACACTAAACTATGTCGCCCAAGGCTCTGTCCAGCCTGGCCTTGAACCCCTCCAGGGTTGGAGCATTCACAACTTCCTTGGGCAACCCATTCCAGTGCCTCAGCACCCTCACTGTGAAGAACTTCTTCCTTAGATCTAATCTAAACTTCCCCTGTTTAAGTTTAAAGCCATTACCCCTTGTCCTACCACTGGAGTCCCTAATGAAGAGTCCCTCCCCAGCATCCTTGTAGGCCCCCTTCAGATATTGGAAGGCTGCTCTGAGGTCTCCACGCAGCCTTCTCTGAGAAGGGTTTTATTTTCCACTGACTGAAGAGGTGCTGCAGATCATTTATTAAACAGTCTCGGTATAGATGGAGGATCCATGTTGGTGTTTCATTTTAGATGGGGCAGGTGGGTCTAGACAGAATCATATCCCAAACTTCTCTTGCAGCTTTGCTTACGAGAGAGGTGATGTGATAGTAACTGAAGTGGAGGGTTTGAACTGGGAGTAGCCTTGCACTGAAGATTGGAAGTGAGGGCTTAAAGGCCATAGGCTGTCATTGCAGAGGGCTGTCTGCTGCCTCTTCACCACATGATCTCTGTGTAGAAAAGGAGGGCTCTGGAATTCAGTAAAATTTTCATTGCCTTTGGTGCTGCTGTAAGAAGTTTAAATCTGATGAGCATTCTTATTATTCAGATGTTTCAATGGTACATGGAGTAGATTCAGGGTCAAACAGGCTCGGTTCCTCCTAGGAGGACTAGGGAAGGAAGGCTTAATAAAACGTAGACATAATGAACACAGCGATTTAAATTACTGAGGCTTGGATCCAGGTTTTCACTTCTAAAAATCATCCTAGAAGTTGCTTTGAAGGCTTGCCTAGAAAAATAATCAGAAATACCCCCTACCAAGAACTGTAAGTGAGCTCTGTTTCGGTTTATTATGATTGATAAGCTTTTATACAAGATGCAGTTACCTCATTTTAATGTAGAAGTCCATTTTGTCATGTTTGTTGTCATGAGTTCTTCCTTAATTGCAGAGTTCTCCCTGATAACAGCATGGTGATCCCAGACTGTACCTTCAGGAGTTTCACAGAGGGTGTCCCTACATGAAGGGTGGGCTTAGGTTTATCAAAATGGAAATAAATCTTTGGTATCTAAAATTACAAATGGTCATAGAAGGGTTTTACTACAAGCTGTGGCTGCCCTATCCCTGGCAGTGTTCAAGGCCAGCTTGGACACAGGGGCTTGGAGCAACCTGCTCTAGTGGAAGGGGTGCCCTGCCTGTGGGCAGGGGGTGGGAACTGGGTGAGCTTTAGGGTCCCTTCAACCCAAACCAATCTGGGATTCTATGATACTTTTCATCTGTTGCTCTTGTGACATTGTGCAGCACACCTGAAGTCTTGCACATGGGCTATTGTCCTGGGTTCAGCTCCAGCAGTCCTTTTTCTCCTCCTTAGTAGCTGGTGCAGGGCTGTGGTTTTGACTTTCAGCCTGGGAACAACGCTGATAACACCGATGGTTTTAGTTGTTGCTCAGTAATGTTTACTCTGACCAAGGACTTTCTCAGTCTCATGCTCTGCCAGGGAGGAGGGGAAGCCGGGAGGAAGCAGAGGCAGGACACCTGACCCAAACTGGCCAAAGGGCTATTCCATACCACAGCACGTCATGCCCAGTATATAAACTGGGGGGAGTTACCCGGAAGGCCCAGATCGCTGCTCGGGTCGGGCTGGGTATCGGTCGGCGGGGGGTGAGCGGTTGTGTCCTCTCCCCTTGTTATTCCTCTTATCATTATTATTGGTAGCAGCAGTGGTTTGTGTTATACCTTAGTTACTGGAGAGCTGTTATCTCAACCCGTGGGAGTTACATTCCTCTGATTCTCCTCCCCATTCCTCCGGGAGCGGGGGGAGGAAGAAGTGGGGGGAGTGAGCGAGCGGCTGCGTGGTTCTGGGCTTGAACCACAACAGCTTTCCCAAGAGCTGGCTGTCCCCAGTTTCCAATATTATGAAAGACAAAAAAACCCACCCCCAAAACCCCACCAGCAATCTCCTGAACAGCAAGGGAAAGAAAATTATTTTTCTCATGCTTACATGCAAGTAAAATAATACAAAGCTTTCAGTTATGTGCTCATAGCATGCAAATCTTCCAATAGCTCTTCTCTAAGCCTGCTGGAGACCTGAAGCTTGCCAGGGAAAGTGTAGGGTCAGCAGATGACTGAATGTGAAGATAAAGGGGTGAGAAGATGGCCTGAAGCAGAAAAGCGAATTCTTGCTGCGTGTTCTCTGCAGCATTGGAAGCTTTTATTTTTTTTTATATATATTTCTTCTATTTTTAAAACCAGAGGGAGCTGGGGAGGGGCCACCTGAAGCTGGAGAGCTGGGAAAATGCATTTCAAAACAAATCCATGAAGTGAACAGTAAGTCAGCATCAGGACCAGATGGTGTTCACTCAGAATTTCTCAACGAGAAAGTGTGAAATCCTGTTCCCAAGTGTGGTGTGTAACCTATCACTTCAGTTGGCTAATCAGACTAAGGAAACAAAATCAGACTCGAGAGATCTGGTCAATGTGACATGAGGTTTTTAAGAAGTCTTTTGGGGGAAATCTTGGGAACTGGGGATGAGTTCATCTGATGGCTGGACCAGTTCAATTGACAACAATTGTAATAAAATATAGTGGTGTTAGATGTTTGGGAAATACTGTGTGCTCTGTCTAGTTGCATATATTCTGTGGGCAAAGAGCTATGTTTTTTACTATTGAAAGCCTTTTGAAGGATGGCAGCCTGAGAAAGTTGGGGCTGTTCAGCCTGGAGAAGAGAAGCTGTGTGGAGACCTCAGAGTAAATCTCTGAGGTTTAGAAAAGCCAAAGAAGGTGTGGGATGTAACAAGGATGATCAGAGACAAGAAAACTCTTCTTTTCTGTAAAATCATGAGTGCTATGGGGAAAGCAAATAGGAAAGGAATGCTTGTTTCAGCTGTCAGGAACCAAGAGACAGGCCGTGGTTGATTGATTCAAAGACATGTGAAAACTGGTACATCTTTTCAGGGAGCATCACGTGGAACTTGCTGCTGTATTAGGGCTGCTGGAGGCTTACCTGGATCCAGAGAGCAGCCGGGACAAGGTTTTAAAGGCCAAATCTAACCAGGACTAGTAACACAAAGTTATCTCCTCTTTCTCAAGAAATCCTTCATGCAGGGGTTTTTTTGATGCTAGGAGGCTGTCTGGAGCTGTATCGCTTTTATGCTTCTCTTCTGTTCTCTCCTTGATATTCGCAGTTGGCTGCTGTGTGGCACTGTGAAACCTTCACCATGTTCTTGTGTTCCTGGAGGTGTCTTGCTGATGAGCAACCTTTGTTCAGCAGTTCTTGGGGTACAGTGATGTTAAAAGGAGCGTGAGCAGCAGCTGAGGGAGGGGATCCTGCCCCTCTGCCGTGCTCTGGGGACACCCCCCCTTCAGCCGTGATCCAGCTCTGGGGCAACAGCACAAGAGGGCCGTGGAGCTGCTGGAGCGAGGCCAGAGGCGGGCCCGGAG
>NW_009914957.1:0-11355 GCF_000696875.1 Nestor notabilis | reverse complement strand
TTGTGGAGGAACTTCCTGTGGTGGAAGTTCTCCCTGCCTGTGGCAGGGGTTTGGGACTGGGTGAGCTTTGAGGTCCCTTCCAACCCAAATCAGTCTGGGATTCTGTGATTCTATGTGAACACAGCACAGAGCAGACACTGTATCATCGGCCAGGTAGTGGTTGGATAAGGTTCTTTTTCCAAATGCTTCTCACTGGTGCTGACCAGACCAGTTGACCGTCATTGATGTTATTTACACATACCTTTGGATATATAGGATTAAGGGAACAACATAAAAATACTGCTAGAATATAGGATGCTTCCAGAGCACACTATGCTTCTGCATCTGGAGAACTTCCCATCCAATTCCAGTAGTGGGTATGTGTGCATGACCTCTCGTGGTCTGCAATCCAGATCCATGTGCCAAGCTAATAGCTCACAGTTTTTAATGAGAGTTCTTCCTGAAAATGTCATCTCCTACATATTTAGAAGTTCATAATGGTTGCTTTAGAGATTTTTATTTGATTTTTATTTTTATCAAGTTTGTACTGAAAAGAACCCATTTTCACAGCAAAGTAGAAGAGTAAGCAATTAATTGTTTAGAATATGAACTTTTTTTAGAACAGGGCAAGCATCTAGATGTTACTCCTGTGTAGGAGTCGTTCTTGTGCAGGGAAGATACATATACATATATCTCTCTCTACACCCCCAATTTTTCTTTCTGTTGCAATATTTATGTGTTAAGCTCTCTTAACCCATTTGAGGTGTCCGACTGCATGACTGCTTAATCTTGCCTTTGCTCAGATAACTGAATCCAGGGCTTTCCCTCTGCTTTGGGAGCCAATTTTCTGAGTTGTCAATCGTTTTCATTGCTTTTTGTAATCCTGTTTTCCTTCAAGTGTGGTGCTCAGCTAACAGGGGAGCTGGGGCAGCAGAGTGTATTGGATGAGGAAGAATCTCGGGAGCTGGCGTTAAACCTCCTTGTGTGATTGCTTCCTGTCATACCATGATGATCCTGGGAGTCTTGTTAAGTTTGTGGTCGTGTTTCTGATCTCTGTCATTCTGTCTCAGACCTTTTTCTGCAGCATTTATTGCTATTACTTCCTCTTCCTTAAGTGCACATTTTATTATTGCTCTTTGAAAAAATAAATGCAGGATATTATTGAATTATATCCTGACATTTTTATTCTACCTTTCTAATTGATCAATTTAATTTCACATTATTGTTATTCTGTGCTATTCATCCTTATCTGGTTAGCTGTAATATCATCGAATGTGGTTTCGTTTGTAGTTTCTGCTTCTGAAATGTTTATTCAGGGGCTGCCCTCAAGAAGAGTTTATACTTAAGCAATTTCACTGTAGATATACAATATTTGTTTTCATATGAATTCAAATGCAATGTAGCCACCCCCTGCCCTGAAATCATACCTCCATGGGGTGCATGTTTCAGCATGTGTGGAGGAAGCTGTAGAGCACCAGGCAGTCCATGTGAGCAAAACCATTGGAACATTAGGTGCTTGCCTTAGCCAGAGCTGATGAGCAGCAGCAACAGTCTACCAGAGATCATTAGCAGGACATAAAAGTGATGCTTCTTTCTCTGCTTCATCTCTTCAAGAAGAGAGGAAGAGTGGATATTTCTTTAAAAGATCCCCTTTTGTCAGGTTTTGGTTGCTATACAAATATTCCAGCTGCATATTAAGTGTGTTTTAAGGACGTGACAGTCCTGTTCAGAGGTTGGGAAGACTTTTGGCTTGCCTGCAACATCATTTGGGTTTTTAAAACTCTCTTTTCAGAGTCCTTATCAATATTCCTTTATCATTTTTAAGGAAGAACATCGTAATTCCCCATTTAAAGTGTATTTTCCATGGTTTTGTTCAGGATGCACTTGAAGAAAAGCAGCTAATTTGTACAAGCACAGCATGGAATTAAAAGATAATCCAAAATTCATCTGTGGAACATCAGTCTATGTGGTTTATCTGTATTTTGGTGGGAATGGCAGGAGGTGAAGGATGCCACGTCATTTTGGAGCAGAATCCAGAATCAAAATGTTGGAAAAGTATGGCTTTAGAAGGCCAGAGTGCAGGCTGACTAATTTGTAATTACACTTTAGTACCATGAAGTAGATTGAGGTGAATGTAAGACATAACTGAGACATTTGACAACTACTGCTCTCACCTTAACAGTTTAATGTTCTAGATTTGTTTAATTTCAGTGTTTGCCTTGCGAGACTTCAACACTTTGCCTTTGTGATTTTCACATGGTGGGCCTGGTCCATGGGTGCTCCGATGCACTGTAATACAAATGATATGAGCCATTTTCAGTGGCCTGCCCTATGTGCTGAGCTTGCTGGCTGGCAGAAATGGGCTGGTTTCAGCTAAGTGACCAAGGAAATTGCTATTAGTTTAAATAAAATGCACTCTGTACATAATGCAGTCTTCTGGGATTAGCACTGAAAAATGAGTTTATCCCAGGCGATGAGGTGATGTCTGGAGTCTGATCTGGACCTATCCACTAAAGCACCCTCCAGTTCAGCACATTTACCAAGAAAAAAGCCAAGATTTTTAAATCCTGTCAAGCATCTCATTAAAATAGAGGAGTCTGTCACTTGACAGGTAGATTTGGAGAAGGATTTATGTGCTGCGCATGTTAATACTGGCCTAAGGTGTGACTGTGTGGATTAACAGGGCGCTCACCGTAGGGCAGAGATACAGCCTTCTTAGAAACAAACTTGCAGTTGTTAAAACTAAGTTTATAAGGATTGTAATAGAATTTCTAGCATATCCTCATGGAATATCTTGTTCTCCCTGGAGCAGAAATTTTAATTCCTCTGGATTTATCATTTTAGGCTGATATGAAGCAGGTTTTATATTAAAAAGTCCAGTTTAAACACTAATGGTAATTCTGATTGTTAGCTGAAATACAAGGTAAGGATTCTCCCCACAGGATCAGAAATGTAGTTATAAAATGGAAGTCATTTGACCAAGAATGCTGAAGATTGAGATTAACCAGAAATACACTATGAAAATGTATCTGGTCTACTTAGGTTTTCTATCTGCTGTTTGGAGTATATGAAAACTTTTGGTATTAGAAAATGCTTTTGCGTTGGAATGGTTAAACAGTGATTGCTGAAGGGATATTTGTCCTGGATAAAAGTATAGAAGGGAGAGGGGAGATAAAGATGTGTTGAGAAGAACTGTGGTCTATCTGCTGTTTGGAGTATATGAAAACTTTCGGTATTAGAAAATGCTTTTGTGTTGGAATGATAAACATTGATTGCTGAAGGGATATTTGTCCTGGACAAAAGTATAGAAGGAAGAGGGGAGGTAAAGATGTGTTGAGAAGAACTGTGATTTAATTGTGTGACTTTGGAAAATACTCCTAATCTGGGGGAGATTGAGGGTGCTTGTGGGTGGCTGAGGAAGCTGAAATGGCTACTTTGGTCCTGTCCTTGACGATTCTGTTTGGAAAATCAATTGTGTTTCAGTCCTTTGGCTGGTTTAGGCTGTATAACGCTTCTTCACTGTGCAAAGGGAATGGTCCTGTGGTGGTGTTAATGCATATTCTTTGTTCATGCTATGGAAAACAGCAAGTAACCAAAGATACGTATCCTGCTTAATCAGGAAACTTAATCCTAGTGTGAGTTGGCTTGTCAGATTGTGATGCTGCAGTGCTGTGTGAGATCTTGGGTTTGGCTTCAGGTTGCGCATTGGTAGGACCCCAATCAGAGGAGGAGTTCTCCTCACTTAGAGATGGTGCTTTTCACTACTGCAGACTTCCCGGTGCCCTGGTCAGGCTAGTAAAAAGCTCCTTTGGCTAGTGGTGCTGATGAGTTTTGACTTGCAGTTAGGGAAGGTCAATGAAATGGCTGTTTCACCTGTGCTGGAGCCAGCATGTTGAACATAAAGGGTGCTTACATAGCTCCTGGGGGACTTCTCAGTGGAGTCGGATCTGCTGTTTGGTGAATGGATGGCAGCAGGGCGAGTAACTCATCAGCATGGAAGGTGGTAGAGGGTGTGGGGAAACAGCAAGCAACGTAACAGAGATGATGGTACCTGAACCCAGTAGAGTTCTGTCTGGTGGTTTTCTCTGATGCCATGCTTGGGCCAACAGTGTATTGATTAGGGCGTTTTAAAAGGGGATTAAGTCTTTTTCAAGTACAGTTTCAATCTGTTGTGTCAAAATGGACTCTTCTGCACTCCATGTATGACAGAGAGTGTTTTAACTGTATTAGGAAGTGAGACTGAAGTGCAGTTGCCTGTCCTTTAAGGAACACTAGGCATTTAACACCTTGTTCTCTTTTGGATACTCCTTAAAACAAAGATTCCAAACTCTTAGATGTTGTTGTAGTGGTGGTCTGAATGCCCTGCCTGCTTGAGGTCCCTTCTCTGCCTCTGCAGGGTTTCCTTTGTTGCTCAAACCTGGTGGTCAGGAATTGCTGCTTTGCCACCACTGGGATTTTCTTCCTCCTTATGGGGAATTACGTGGAGGGGATTTGACTTTTGGGAAAGGTTAACATGCACAAATGTAAGACCTTATCTAGAACAGCAGCATTTTGATGTGGTTATTGCAGGAGAAGGTTCATTGAGCTTGAAACTAAGAAAGTTGAAAGTTCTGGTTAATTAATTATGCAGAACTTGTTTTTTCCTTTCCTTGTGTAGTTAAGGCTTGGCTTGATGCTTCAGGTTTGAAAGGGCACTGCAAAACCAGAGACCTTTGTTCTCACATCAGTGATTGTGAGACTGAAAGGAAAGCTCCTCTTCAAGAGATGGAGAGGAGGGCTGAATGTAATTAATTTCCCTCTCATTTGAAGCAGTACAGATGGCTGAATTGAAAATAGATTCTTTCAGCTATGCCCCTGAAGGCCACAAAATTTCCCTCTTAATGAGAGAGAACAGGCAAAGGCCAGTGACCACTGAAAAGGCATTTGAAGAACCAGTTGTTCTGTCAAGTCCAGACTAAATGATGCTGCTTTCAAACTCTCCACGTAGCTACTGAGAGGTTTCTAAACCTTGAGCATTTAAAAACCAAGGCACAGACAATGCAGATCCTGAGCCAGTGTTTTCTGTGTGAATCCATGTTGGATTGTTCTGGCACACAAGAATGAAGATCAGAGCTTCAGCCCTCTGTGGCAGTGTGTTGCCTTTCACCACTCTTAGACCTGAAGAGACAGAGGAGCAGAGAGTTGGGGCAACTTGTTTCCATTCCCTCCTGGTAACCTGTACTCGGAATGGGATCTGTGCCCAGCATTCACCCCCATTTCCACTTCAACCAGGGTGCAGTTTCTCTTGCGTATGCGTAGCTCCTCAGCTCTTCCCATTATTTTACAGCTGTTGGCTTAAAAAAGCATATTGCTTTCCAAGTATTTCACCTTCCATTGGATTTAGCTTAGAAGCTGGAATCAACCGCTGGCATAGATTGGGGGGTTTTTGTTTCCTTCAACACTGTTATGATCAAAACATTTTGTCTTTTAAGTCTACAAAAGGGTGGAAGATGCTCTTGGATAGGGACCCTCTAAGGGTCCCATAGCACATGTGAAATGCTGTGCAAGCATCTTGCAATTAAAATAGTTGTTATTTGCATGCTAACATCAAGAGGGATAGAAAAGTGGGCAGAGCTGCCAAGTTTTCTTTGCAGTTTAATTGTCTGTTTGGTAACAGAACACATAATATTCCATTACAAATCTTATTTGATATGGTAATTGGCTCATTTGCTCTCTGGTTATCAATGCAACTTCTCTACCACAAACATCTGTACTTGCATTGTGTTCATCTGTGTGAATGCTAAACACTGACAGAGTTAAACTATAAAAGTGTATTTATAAAGTTTTTTTAATTCATTAATTGGGAAGTAATTGATAATAAAGTGAGCTCTTCTCATATTATTATCCCTTGTAAGCAGCTTGGCATTTGCTCCATAAGCCAGAAAAGCAAAATCACTTTCAAAAGATAATGTGTTTCAAAATCTTCATCTCCTAAATCAGAACTATTTGAAAGCAGGTAACAGGATATCTAACTCAACTCTTATTTTGTGTGGCCAGAAAGTAATGGCTCTTAGGATTCAGTATTAATGCCTGCTTGTGGATGATGCCCTGAGTTAAAGCTCTATCAGTTGGTAAAGAAACCTGAGTACTTTCTGAATGTCTTCATTACAATTTAAACATCAGTGAAGAAAACAGAAATGAGCCCAGCACTTTACTTTGCACTAATTTTGTTTCAAATAGGATAGTCCATCACTTCTTTCTGCCTCCTCACTCTCTACTCATCTCTCAGCCTCTCAGATTAGCAATGGCCATTCCCAAACTACCCCTGTTTGTTCTTCTGCTGGGTATCTGTGCCTCCTCTGTGCTGTCTAGGCTCATCAGTTCTGAAATAAGTGTCTAAATATGCTTTTGAAAGAGAATCATGGAACGCCAGGTTGGAAGGATCATCTGGTCCAACCTTTCTAAGCATGACCTAGACTAGATGTCTCAAAACCCTGTCCTGCTAATCAACATCTGGCTAAGGTACAGGTAGATGTGAATGAGGTTTCAATGCACAGTGCTGACCCTGCTGAATCTTAGAAGTGCCCAGTGTTGGGGAGTCCACCACTTCCTTCGGGAGATTATTCCAATGGTTGATTGTTCTCATTGTGAAACATTTTCCTCTTGTGTCCAGTCGGGATCTCCCTGGGAGTAACCTGTGCCCATCATCCCATATCTTTTCCATGTTACTCCTTGCAAAAAGGGAGTCTCCACCTTCTTTATAGCCACCCTTAAATACTGGAACATGGGGATAAGGTCTTTCCTGAGTCTCCTTTTCTCCAGGCTGAACAGTCCCAGCTCTCTCAGCCTTTCCTCACATGGCTGCCCAGTCCTTGGTCATCTTTGTGGCCCTTCTCTGGACCTTCTTCAGCCCATTTTTGTATAGTGGGGACCAAAACTGAACCCAGTATTCCAGGTGTGGCCTAACAAGTGCTGAGTAGAGCAGATGACACCTTTCTATCTGCTGGTGTTGCCCTTGATGTTCCCCAGCATCCTGTTGGCTTTCTTTGTCGCCGCTACACACCATTCACTTCTATGGAGTTTATGTCTACCAGGACCCCCAGGTCCCTTTCCTCAGAGGTAACCATCAAATACAAGAAGTAAATGGAAAACTGGATTAAGACATGGTTTAATTAAGGGTAGATTGTATCCTAATACTTCTTTTGATGAAGTAACTACCTTTGGCAAAAGCAGCTTAGAACCCAGAGCAGGTATTCTTTGTATCAAGAGCCACTTATGGAACTTCTCATATGTATCCCATTTCTTGTCCTTGAGTTTTACAGTGGAGCTACTGAGGACAGCAATTTCTGTGTATCCTGAGCTCATCAGATGTATTTATTTTTTTTTTTACCCAACTTTTGTGCTTGTGGCAGGGGATGTTATTGACTTGTATTTATTAGGCTTCCTGTGACGAGTTTAATATGTGGTTAAGGAATTACATGTTATCCTGTACCTAATGTTGCGAAAACAGGAGCGTTGTACATGCTCATGGAAAAGTTCATGGAAAAAATGAACTTTTCATGTGTCCAATTTTTACATTCCCTTTTGTCAACTATGTAAGCATTTCAAGAAGTTATATATCATAGAATCATAGTGTTTGGTAAATTCATGGGGAGTTGATGTGAAATGGATGTCTGGAGTCACAGCCAATTGGGTGCAACCATATCCAGATTTTTGCTCCAGTATGTGAGAGTTTGAGCTGTGAAGATATATGTACATCCTTATGCAGTTTCTGGTGTAGGTTTACATGCTTATCTGAGAGTGAAGCATCATCTTACTCTATAAATAAATATTGCCATATGTTAATGTTCTCTAGTTTATAATGCAAAACTTGGTGGGGGGGTGTTGAAGAGCTGCTTGTTTTAAAAATACTAAATCCACCTACAAACCTTTACAACGATTTCACAGGAAGAAGTAAACCATGACCTAGTATTCCTTATGCATGGAATAACTCCTATTGATAGGTAAAGTGTGTGAAATGTTTGTCTAAACTCTGTGGCCCTTCCATATTGACTTGTTTTGATAAATCTTAAAGGGCAAAAGGCTGCTTTGACTTCCTGGAACTTGAACAATCAAACCTGCCAACAGAGGAAGCAAATTGCCTTTGTGTCAGTGAGTGTAGTAAAAGAACAATAAATAGGTTGAATATTCTTCATAATAGATGGTATTCAAATTGTTTGTGGCTGCTAACAGCTCTTCTTTCTGCTGCCAAGCTAAAGCGGTGTTGACTCCTTGTACGCAGCCAACAGCTTTGCAGTGGCCCATTTGTTCACAGGAGATTTTTAACATGTCTGTGCACTGGATGCTGTGGGGCATGTATTAGCAGGAAGTTCAGTATCTCTGGGTTCTGACGGATTTTACATATCTTTAGTGTTGCTCCGAGTACATCAGGGTGTTTTAAAAGGTGGCAGAGACCCAGAGGTATCACCTCTTGTACATGTCTTAAATGAAGAGCTTGTCTGGTTTGCTCTTATGAAATACACATCTTTGGCCATATAGAGCTGCAGCACGTTGTCATGATAGAACCACAGACTGGTTTGTGTTGGAAGGGACCTTCAAGCTCATCCAATCCCAACCCCTGCCACAGGCAGGGACACCTTCCACTAGAGCAGGTTGCTCCAAGCCCCTGTGTCCAACCTGGCCTTGAACACTGCCAGGGATGGGGCAGCCACAGCTTCTCTGGGCACCCTGTGCCAGCGCCTCAGCACCCTCACAGGGAAGAGCTTCTGCCCAAGAGCTCATCTCAATCTCCCCTCTGGCAGGTTCAAGCCATTGCCCTTGTCCTGTCCCTCCAGGCCCTTGTCCAAAGCCCCTTTCCAGGTTTCCTGGAGCCCCTTTAGGCACTGGAATGTGATACAAAAGTATCTGCACACAGTGGTTCTTGAGCTTACACAAAACAGAGAATAAAATCTTTGGATCAGTACAGCACTGTCTATTTGCTAAGCTGAATTTCTTCACAGAAACACAAAGCCATGGTACCCTTGGAGAGTTTCATCTTAGTTTTGTGTCCATTTTAATATGATCTCAGCTTTTGCTTACCCAGTGATTTAAGTATTGACTACAAAGAGCTCCCTGAAAAAACTCTTATGTGTCAACTGGAGGATTTTATCTGAATAAATAAATTGTTCAGATCAATTGTAAATAAAATGATGTTATACATAATGTAGCCTGATTACTATATATAACAACTATACTGTTGTGTGATTTGGGGAGTTCCAGCTGGATTTTACAGTGTGTCAAAGTGCAGCTTATTGGAAGAAGTTATAAACAGCCATTGTCAGCGTGGCCTGATGGCCCAGATCTAGTTTTGAAATAATGCAGTAATAGAGCTTGTATCAGATTCTATCAAACCTTGATCTGAAACTTTCTGTCCACGTTGCTACTGCCCGTACTGTGTTGAGTCTTGCTCTGTGTTTGCGTACGAGCATAACCAGTGTTTTTGTGGATGCTAACACCATCTTTGGTCTTTCTTCCATTTTATTTGAAGTTCTTCCTGAGTTTCTGAAGCGGCCAGCAAATATTTATGCTTATGAATCTATGGACATTGTCTTTGAGTGCGAGGTGACTGGAAAACCTACTCCAACTGTGAAATGGGTCAAGAACGGAGACATGGTTATCCCAAGTGACTATTTCAAAATCATTGTAAGTATATTGCCCATTTTGCTCGTTTCTAAGCTGTTGACCTGTTAATCCTCTAGCACACACATATGGAAGCTTAGTTCTTTTATAGGATGGGCTTTCTGGTTCTGTACTACTGACGTTTGGAGCCCGGAGGAGAAATGACTTCTTGAAACCTTTAATGTTCTGTAATTCAGTCACTTTACTGAAACACTACAACATGGTGCTTATGTTGTACAAGTTGATTTCTTTATAGCTTAGATTTTCCACAAGACAGACACACGTACAATGACAAAACACACTTTGTTGGCTGAACCAGTTGAAATGCAAGCTCACAGTGAACACTGAATTGTTCACTGCAGTCATCTGTAACCAGGGACAATTGAAAGAGTTTAAATATAAATATAACTGAGCTGTGGCTTGTGAGTTTTGGTACTTCTAGAGGGAAATTTTAGATGTAGTCAAAGTCATTATTGACATCTAGTTGAGAACTTAATGGTTGGGTAATTGGATGTATACCAGAGGTTGTAGGATTGTAACAGTGATCTCACTTAGCGTGCTTACATCCAGTGCTTAAAATATCATAAAAATGCCTGTGGAAATGGTACGACTTGCCAGTGATATGTGATGCTACAAAATAATAGCCATTAAGGAGAGCTGCTGCTGCGAAAATATCATAAAAATGCCTGTGGAAATGGTATGACTTGCCAGTGATATGTGATGCTACAAAATGATAGCCATTAAGGAGAGCTGCTGCTGCTTTTTGATACCCTGTAATTTGAAGATTCAGTGCAAGAGAGATGAAATCGGACAGGAACTCCCAACACTTTTCCACGTTACTCATTCAGAAGTTGCTCCTGTCATAGCAATGTGCCATAACAACAGCAGTGGTTTTGCAGTTGCAACCCATTTTTAAGTGTTGTGTTTTCCCTTCTCTTCAGAAAGAACACAATCTGCAAGTTTTGGGTCTGGTGAAATCAGATGAAGGATTCTATCAGTGCATTGCAGAAAATGACGTCGGAAATGCGCAGGCTGGAGCCCAGCTGATAATACTTGACCTTGGTAAGATAAATCATGACAGTAGAATGCCAAAAGGTGGGGAGGAACAATTTCAAGGGGCCTTTTCCATGTGATGTGTTGTATCTGGCACTCAGCTACTGCAGGATGCTGGGTTTTTTAAATCACATGAGTGATTTGGTGTCATCTTCTGTGCACCTAATGTTACTTAGGAGAAATTAGGGAATTCCGTAGGATCCACCATGTATTTGTATCTGAAGTATTGTTGCATGCTGAGATTTTTAAGAAATTGCTAACAATGCTCACCTTGCAATGCTCTGCATTTTGTGTTTTGGATCTTAAAAGAGAGTAACTGCTGTTACAATTAAAGACTTCCCAAAAAACAAAGTACAGATGTTGTTACTAAGGCATCAGCTTGTTTGGCTCTTTCAGGTAACAGAGTTCTTTAAAGTAACTTTTGAGATCAGATGAAATAGGGTGTTCCCAGGGTGGGATGGCCGTGAGTGAAACACACTCCCTGTGTGTGCAGACATGCTGATCCCCGGCACTATCAGCAGGCAGGTCTCAAGGGTATTCAAAGGCCATCCAGAACCTTCAGAACTGTCAAAGGCTGCTGTATATAGGCTGGTGGGGGAGCGGGGGGTGTAAGGGAATGCCTCCTTCCTGGGTTGACCCCCCGAGGAGAAAAAAACCCGTATGTAATTGCTAAAAAATTTCATTATG
>NW_009914956.1:60668-63323 GCF_000696875.1 Nestor notabilis | reverse complement strand
TCTAGTCGGGATGCAACACTCCTGAGCAGGTAGCAGATGACCCTTGAATATCAACCAGCAGCCTTGGGCCCCCCTGCCCTCTAGGACTGTATTCCATGGAACCTTACTGAGCAGGGTCCTGAAGAGGCTAAAGTCTGCTCTCTTGCAGTCCAGGGCAGTGAGCTTGCTGCGTGCTCTTCTCACTGTCCTGACGATCTCAAACTCGACCATCTCATGGTCACTACAGCCAAGGCTGCCCTGGAGCATCACATTCCCCACCAGCCCCTCCCTGTTGGTGAGCACGAGGTCAAGCTGGCACCTCTCATTGTTGGCTCCTCTGTTTCTTGCAAGAGGAAGTTGTCTTCTGCACAATCGAGGAACCTCCTGGATTGCTTGTGCCACCTCCTGGATTGAGACAAGAGACCAACCCCTACCTTACTACAACCCCCTTTAGGTAGTCGTAAAGACTGATAAAGGTTGCACCTCAGCCTCCTTTTCTCTAGAACAATCTCAGTTCAACATTAACACGTATTTATGTCATTATAACATGACACATATCACTTTAGACATGTAGCACTTGCATCTAGAAAGGATATAATTTACAAATGTATTAGAAGCAAGAAATATAGGCTATAGTGTATAAATACTTCATGTAGGGACCACAGTATAAGCTTCAGTTAATAACTGATTTCTAACAATTACAGTAGCTGGTATTTCTCTGCCGCAGTTCTAAATTGAACCAAATGTCACCAAGAAGTTTCCAAAAAATCACTGAAATGAAGGCTCCCTTACTCTCATCAATTTAAGTGATTTTACTACTGCAGCTGTCTACTACTGATATCTGTTCTTTAGGTCAAGGAGTCTGTATTTCTTATTTCTACAGCTCTTTCACTTTTTTGTTCTCATGTATTAATATAAATATGCAGTGTCTGGATTATTTGCATTGATATAAATATAAACGAGGTCTTCTGAAATACACTTGTATTTTCAGAAAAATGATGCTTTGAGGTTTTTTGTATCTCATTAGTATGTAGTGATAATTTTATATTAGTTGTTCTCTCTCTGAGAGTCGCCTGTTTCAATAAATCACTGCAGAATACCTCCCAAGTAGTTTAATGCGCTCCATTGTCTTTTTAATCTTTTGGTGAAAAATGTCAATGCACTGAAACACACACACACAAATGTATTAGTTATGAGAAAATGTCTCATATATAAATTAAATATTACATTTTTTAGGTCAAATGACTGGAAAACAAAGTGTAATCTGTAAAGTATACTCAGGCTTGTTTAGTAAAAGCAGCCTTAAATTACTTTAGTTGATTTTTATCCGCAGTACAACTGGCTTCTGCAAAGCCTATTTAAGTAGCACATTGTTCCAAATGTCCTTTTACATTATTTTTGCAGAATGTAATCAACAACATACTAAAGGTTGTTTACTTGAATTCCAAGGACAGCCCACATAATTGCATCCTAGAAATTTTTTTCAGTGAAATCCAGGGTTGTAATCTGGTGCTGACTTACACTTTAAACCCCCTACAAACTTGTAAAGAATTACTGTAAATAATTATGGGTCTTCTGTCCCTCAAATGAAGGACATTTGTCAATAAAGAGGAAGGGGGGGAGGACACGGGGAAGCTGCCAGAAGGGATAGTCTGCGTAACATCGATTCCAAGAAAACTGCAGAAACCTAGGGAAAATGCATACGTAATAACAGGCACCTGAGAATTCAGTAATTGCTCATTATGCAATTACACCTTAGGCATTTTAAGCAAATGCTGAAGAAATAATACATGGGAAAACCTGGCTAACCACAAAATTGTTTTTAAGGAGAATTAGGAAACTCTACACGTGGGTGCCATTGGGTCTTTGCTTCTCTCTCTGCTGGAACCCTGTAATCCTTATTAATCCGCTGTTTGTTCCTGGAAAGTACCTTTTCTCTGTCAGTAAAACCCAGAGTTTCAGTTGGATTAATCCATGCCCCTCAGCCGTGGCTGAAGCTGTATGGACAGACACATGGTTTTGACAGACATGACTCAGATTTTTGTAGGTGCTTTTCCTTGCTGTACACTTTGCCAAACAAATTAAAATAATAATAAAACCCAAACTTGGGAACGACGTTACCACAGGGTGCCAAATTCGCAGCGAAAAGCCCCATAGGCTCCTGTCATGCCAAATTTTGACAAGACTTGCCAAATGGTTTCTTCAGGATGCAGACTGCTTGCGAAGTGACTGGGCCCTTTGTGTGCAGCCGAATGCTGCAGATGGGAAGGTTAGGAAAGGGGTTTTTGCCAGGGAAGGAAAACTGGTTTTACCCTAGGAAGTTTCACCCGCTCAAATAAAACATAATTTCCTAGTACAGGACAGTGCTTGGTACCCTCAGCAGCTCTGCAGTGTTCCTGTGTGAAAGGAGTGCACCCAAAAGTAATGTCAAAATGTGTTACTGAAATGAAACAAACCCACCCCCAAAACAAATGAAAAGCCCCAAACCAGAGGCACTTACAGTGAATTTCAAACCCGAGGTCCAGCAAAAATAGGACAGATGTCTCCAGCTTATCAAATTTCCAAGCTGTACAAAGTTCAGGCACTGTTTAAGAACTTCAGATACGAACAAGCCTTCCCTGGCAGAGTAGGACTCCACGCGGATCTAAACCACTAGAAACCGGAGCAGAATGCCGA
>NW_009914956.1:49801-60637 GCF_000696875.1 Nestor notabilis | reverse complement strand
TGATACTCACAAACATGCACAAACTATGTTCACTCTTGTTTTTGTCTATATGGAAAGCAGTTGAAGTAATGCCTTGTAACGAAAGCAATTCTTGCCTACAAGCAGTTTGTCAGAAAGCTACAGACTACATAGTTCACTTTTCACATTATCAGCCATCAGTCTCAATACTCCTTCTTCCCCGACAGGCTTCAAGTCCAATCATGCTCTGCACCATAGCAGAGATCATGGTTTCAGTTTATTCTAGTCTGCAGTTTCTACACAGTGAGCTTGGATATCCTGAGGCAGGTGAAAGTAGATGGATAGCACAAAAACAGTGGAGATGGGAATTTCCTCCTTTACCTTACGCCTTCTGCAGATCTTTGATCTCTGGAACATAGACTCATAAAAATCATGGAATGGTCTGGGCTGGAAGGGACCTTAAAGCTCATCTAGTTCCAACCCCCTGCCATGGGCAGGGACACCTTCCACTAGAGCAGGTTGCTCCAAGCCCCTGTGTCCAACCTGGCCTTGAACACTGCCAGGGATGGGGCAGCCACAGCCTCTCTGGGCACCCTGTGCCAGCGCCTCAGCACCCTCACAGTAAAATTTTCACAGTAAAAATTTCTAGTTGCTTCAAGAAATCTGGGACTGGAGTTTTCAGCTGAGAAAACTGTCAAGTGACACCACTGCAAAAGCCCAAGAGAAACTAATTACTCTGAAAATAAGGTGATGGGAATAGATAACGCACCTTCACCACACAAATGCAGAGCAATATACTGGCCTATCCACTGTCCCTCTCTACTGTCATCTAACAGCTCTTTGGCCTCCTATCTCCAGCACATACAAGGCAACATGCAGTAACCCACATGCCACTTCTTTGCCTTCTGCAGCAGAGTGCAGCTGCAAGAGTGCCACTTCCTGAACCACGTGGGGTTCAGAAGGTTGCGCTTTGACTACGTAGTTGAAGTCTTCCTCCTTCAGAGACACTCAACATAAACCTGAATACAATTTTAGATGAAGAAAGAACTCTCTCCTTGCAGTACAGCAACAGAGTAAACCACCAAAGACTTAATCAATTATGTTTTATTTTTGTTTTTGCCTAATGAGTTACAAAATAGAGTCACAGCTTACTATCTACTACTTCACTTATGCTGATTTTAAACACATGTTAACGTAGATTAAGTTGATCCAGTAACATGCTTCAAGGCAGTTTTAGGTGCTTACGAGGAAAAATCAAAATCCTAATTTTAAGCTAGATCCACTCCAGTATAAAAAGTAAATGTGTATCCTCAACTTGCAGGCAGCTGCTTTCTGTTTCCAATGAGCCATGGATGCAACAGCATATATACACATACAGAACAAATCACTGAGACACCAGCTGCCCTGGCAAGCCACTGTAACGGCATGCTCTTGGCAACAGAACACATGCATGAGAGAATGAGCTTATGCTGAACGACTCCAACAGCGAGTAAACCCCTTCATACACCACATCGTAAGGTTTCACGTGTACTGGAGCAGCGGAGTAGCTTACTGGGACAATCTAGGGTATCCACAGAACCTCTCAAACACAGAATTCTTGCAGGAAAGGACTGTCAGGTTACAATTATAGCAAGATGGGCACTAAAAGTGAAATACAATCCATCAGAGCAATCTGCTTCTATTTTAAAATGTTTTCTTAGTGCACTTTCTCTTCATCTTGCAGCTTCACTATAACTTACTGGAACAACTTCAGACTGAGGGTCAAAACCCAGTTTTTCCTTCTTAGAAATGTAAGCGTTAAGTGGCTAGTAACCAGATGCACTTTTAAAAACAACTATTTTAATTAGAAACTAAGCACTGAGAGTGGTGGAAAACACAAGGTCCTAAGTAACTGTTTGAGACTTCTTCACAACATCTGGCTCTATTCATATTCTCTATCCATATCCTCATCTGTCTCAAGTTAAATGGACACCACTCATGCAAGTAAGCCCACTACTATGTACAGGTCTTCAGCAAAACCATCAGTACATACACGAAGTATGTATGAAATGGTTGTTCTTTGGTAGCCTTAGATTACCCAAAAGGCATGTGCCCTTTTACATCACAATATTATCGAGCTCTACCAATGTGCTGAATTTCCTCAGTTGAATACTGCTGTTAACAATTCACTGTAACCTCAGAATCTCACGAGCACACACGCAGAATCCCAAAAAACCCTTGCCCTAAAACTTCCATTTTAACCCTTTCAGTTATTTATCACGTTCTGCTCTAGGTGAAACTACTCTGGCACTCAGTCCTTTGCAGCACTATCTAAGCATCATTTCACTTCTCCGGCAGCATAATTATTCTTTAAGATTTTATCATGGATACTAATGCAAAACCAATGGGGAAAATGGCATCTCCTTTAGGAGAAAGTCTCTTGAAACACTGGGCTTCCCTGGTGCAATTGTCAATGTCCATGACTAGACCAGTAGAGATGCCTGCTTTGACCATATTTTACATTTAAAGCAGTGACTTTCCAGAGACATTTCACTAACTTACTTCTGGAAGCCTGTCATAACAAATGAGCAGATAATTTGCCCAAATTTGTCTAATGTTTGAGAAACAGGTAGAAAGGATGCATTTTTTGCATTTTCAAGAAAATTCTTCCCAAAGAAAGGGGGGCATAATGGCATCACATCATCTTCTATCAGACACTCATTCAACACCTAAGAAATAATATTGTCATAAATGTTCATAAACATTGTGAAGTGGATTTCCTCTCCTCAAATTCAGAGGTAGAACATTTTTACATGGTTTTCAGAGCAGATGATACATTAAATATTACTTCTTGTCCATTCATCCGGACACCACACAAGCATTAAGGTCCTGAAACTTGGCTCTCTAAAGCCCACACATCCACCTTCTCCTGTACATGAACCTTGCATCAAGTCTTGCACATGCAGCAATTTTAGATACTAGTTCCAAGCACTAAAGACAAGTCAAAACATCTTTTAAAGAGGTTGTATCTGAATGTCCCAATTTGTTGCAAAAACCTCCCGTAAAACTTGAGATTTCAAGCAATTAAAATACATTTGCAGCAATGTAGACATAATAAACAACATTTCTTGCAAAGTTTTCTGAACCACATGAATGTGTTTCCTCTCTTCTCAAATATGTCTTGTTATGCTAAATACCACGTTAATATTAACGAAACAACAGACTCCTCAAAAAAATGCATAAATGTATCTGAAATATAAAGCAGCACAAGAACTGCACTTGTCTTCTAAGAATGCACCCAAGTATGGCTCTATTACTCACCTCAATTTTATCCGTTTTTGCATCTCCCCAGTAAAGCTTGTCTTTTTCCAGATCCAGTGCCAAGCCATTAGGCCAACCCAGGGATGTATTCACCAGAACTCGCCTTTCTGAGCCATCCAAATAAGCACATTCTATCTTTGGACTTTCACCCCAGTCTGTCCAATACATGTAGCTGTAAAAATAAAAGAGGAGAAACAGTCTATGCATGTAACATGCAAGTCAAACAAGCGTCAAGATCTGTGCTGCTTTTGAAAGAACTTACTAACTTCCTGTTTCCCCAACTGCAGGAAACAAGTTGACTTGAACTACAATCACTGATGAAAATCTGAAGTTTGAGCATTAAATAAATTCAACTATTGAAAATGTGCAGTGGTCCAATTCTTTCATAGTTATGATAACACCGAAGACACCGAGAAAAGAAAATATAACCAAACACATCATGTATACATTCACAGAAGAACACTGTTATTTAGAAGTCACTTTTTCTATACACAGTATTAAAAAGCTACTGCAAGAGAAAGCTAGTTATTTCCAGAACATCTGAAAAATTATACACACATCATGTCCCAAAGTGCACCAGTCACAGGGCTACCAATAAACACAAAACTTACCCCATTACAGGATTGAGCACTATTGCTCGAGGTTCATCTAGGTTTTCCGAGATAAGGATCTTTCTTGATGTCCCATTCAACCGGGTCACTTCAATGCGGTCTGTTCCAGTATCAGTCCAGTAGAGGTTCCTCGCCACCCAATCCACAGCAATACCATCTGGATGGTTGATTTCTGTGGTTACCAGAGTCTGTGCTCCAGAGCCATCAAGGTAGGCCCGTCGAATTGCCCGGACATCATCATCGGTCCAGTAGATGTAGCTTTCCACAGGATCATAGTCTATGGCAATTGCATGTCTGATATTGTCTATCTGCAGAATAATGTCAGTGAAATCTGGCATGTCCAGGGAAATCCTCCTCAAGTCAGTCCTTCTAGCAAGCAGCAAGACTTCTTCAGCACCTGGGGAGAAAACCATTCTGGGTATCATTTCCTTTGCTATTGAGGTGAACGCTTCAATACAGCCCAGCAAGCTTTGAACTGCCACTGTCACTATAAGAAGAGATTTCCTTGAAATAAGGACATCAAACTTTCATCGAAATATAGACTTGTCTGAGCAGGGAGTTATTCCCAATCAGTTCTTCTTAACTAGCTACTTACGCTGGCACTCTTATTTCACTACTACAGCATCTTTTTCCCAGCCTCCTACACTACTATGGAACACACCAATCTCTATCTAGAATCATAAAAACCCCAATAAATTTGGTGGGTGTAGTTCCAAATATACCATCATGTTATACAGCATTCCTCAGCCCAGCTAAACTTCCCACTAGTTTTATCAGTGCATTAAATGTACTTTTCACACACAAGCCCTACGTAAGGAATGACACAGGCTAACAGAAAACTGAAGTATTTTGTAAACAAATTACATTAATGATTTACTCCAGACATCCCAACAAGAAAGCAAGTTACAACTACAACAAGCATTTCTCATCTGGCCAAAGTTAACGCAAAGTTCATTCAAAGGCAGTAGGATTGCTGTTGTTTTCTCTCCTCTATTCTTCCTCCCCACTGCAAAGTTTCACTGCTCGTGGAAAGGGTGCCAAACAATGACAAGCACGCTTCAAAGACAAATGACATCTTCAGTGTCATCTTTCTGGCATCTACTTTTACGGTACAAAACAGGACACTCAGTAAAGCGTTTAGGTGTGTAACACATTTTTCCCAGATTCACCCATGCATGCTTCAGCACAGAAAGAGCAATAGGAGTATGTGCCTTTCCCACCCGGTTATTAAATTGATGCTGTGCAGACTGAGAACTGACAAGGAGTTTTTATCGTTTAGCCACACTCCAAAACAAGAAACCAGAACAAAAGTCACTCGTGGCATTTCATCCACACCAGCAAACACCAGCAGGAGCTAGTAACTTCCAGTTACCACCTACAGCCCAAATAGAATGAAAATGGCCAATGTGGGACATACCTTTTGAGCCCACCGATAACACCAGAAGTTCAAATCCTCACGAGACTATTCTTCTAGGAATAATTCACATCTAGTCATGTATATGGAGGTCTGGAGACTTGGACTTTGCATCTATTGCACATCAAAACCAAATTCACATTCACTTGGGGAGCTGGACTGTGCTATTTGCTTACGTATTTTGAAATCAGAGCTTAGGCTCCAAATACTATCTCAGAAGCTCTTAAAAGAAATGATGCTTGGGCTGCAAGGAAAGGATCTAGGAAAGCAGTGTTGTAACATCCCCCAAACAACTTGCTACCTAGCACCAAGGACATAGTTTAACGCGCGCTTTGAACTACTCCCAGGTCGCAGCATCTCGTGAATGAAGGGGTGCTGCACTTCTTGCCATGGGCTACTTGTTCTCACATCTGTATCACCCCTTCTCACATACAAGCACAGCATGGTTGTGTGCTGCAAACCACATTAAAGAGCTGATCCAAACAAAACCAACCTCAACAGAAATAAAGCCATCGGTCTAAGTTTACAATCAGAGCGGTGCGCTGCAGAGCTCCATGAGCTCTTATTGCAGGCTCAGGGAGAGACAAGAATCATTCAGCAAAAATGCTTCTCCCAGTCAGTGTTAGCTGATGAGGTTTGGTAACTACAGCATTAGCTGCACTAACAAACTTCGAGAAAGGCTTGGGAAGAAGGAAAGCAACAATAACTCAGAGCTCAAAAACCATGTGGAGAAAAGGGAGGAGGGAGAGCCCATTCTTGACAGCAAAGCAAAGGAGATGTCTACCACCAAACTTCCATAATACAGATTTTCTAACTTCAAAAGTTGAAAGTAAAAACTGATTTTCAGGAAGTGTTTCATATGCTTGAAATTTCTGCTTGCTTCTCTGGACATAGCAAAACTGTTGTCCAAGCTCAGAAGGTAACAGTCCCAGGTGACCAGACAACTTAAGACAGCTTCATTCCTCCACTGACCCCTTAGGTAAGCACAGCAACAGTTCTTACTTCTTTCAAGATTCCTTTCCATTAAGGGAGCATTGCACCAGCAATCCTTAGAAGGCACTGCTAGCAAAAAGCATTCCTTTTCAAAAGGTCAGGTATCGCCTGGATTTTAGCACCTTTACTGAATAAAAATCATGGGATACCTAAACCAGTATTTGCTATTTTACATTATCATAGAACCTGGCCTCGAACATTGACAGGGATGGGGCAGCCACAGCTTCTCTGGGCACCCTGTGCCAGCGCCTCAGCACCCTCACAGGGAAGAGCTTCTTCCTAAGATTTCATCTCAATCTCCCCTCTGTCAGCCTAAATCCATTCCCCCTTGTCCTGTCACTGCAGGCCCCTGTCAAAAGCCCCTCTGCAGACTTCTTGTTGGCCCCTTTAGGCTCTGGAAGCTGCTCTAAGGTCTCCTGGAGCCTTCTCTTCTCCAGGCTGAACAAGCCCAGCTCTCTCAGCCTGTCTCCAGAGCAGAGGTGCTCCAGCCCTCGGAGCATCTTTGTGGCTCCCTCTGGCCTCACTCCAACAGCTCCACGTCTGTATTTTGGGAGTTTTATGCCGACAAATGTTGGTTTACTTTCTGAAGAGTGGGTGGGGAAAAGAATTATTATAAAAAAAAAAGCAAGCAAGCAAATATTTTCTTAAAAAAGACCATTGTGTACAGAAATCTAATCTATAGCTTATACCTCCTCTTCTACCATGCTTCTTTTTGCTAGATGTATATTCCAACAAAGAACCTTTTAAAGATTAACTAGGTATAATGCAAACAGCATGAAGGAAAGGTGAGACTATCAACTACCTCACTGGAACTACTTCAGAGTACATCAAATGTGAGAGGGTGCCCAGACAGCTATTTTAAAAAGCTATCTGGGAACAGAAGAAGTCCATAGTCTGTGATGCTGTTCTCATGCTCTTCATCAAGGATTATCCCCCAGGAACAGTGGTCTTGGAGCTACCCTGATATGTCTGGCTTAGAAAACAGGTCAGAATCAAGACAATAGGAAAAGCATCAACTTTAAGCACAAAGGGAGGATCTTCAAAATAGTAAAAGGGTTGTGTTCAAAACTGATCTATGCTGTGTTAAATAGATGGTATTTCTATGGAGATTTTTCAAATAAAACTCCTTTCAGATCTCTTCTGTTTCATTAACTATTTGTGTCGACATTTTGTTAGAAGTACTTAAATGGTATCAAGTCCCATGGTACTAAGTAACACACACACTTCTTTTTCCTGACATTACCATCTCCAAAGAACTTACAGTGCCACCAGACACTGTTTTGTCCAGAGAATGTTAGCTTGACCACAGCAGAAGTGAACAGGAACCCAGGTCTTCTTAAGTAAGGCTCAATATTATCTCCATATTATCTCCAACAGTAGAGATCGTCCACGACCAAAGAGTCTCTTTACAGGAAAAATTTCAAAAAGGTCCTATTTCTTAACACATTTAAACACACAGAAAACATTCGATTTTCTAATGCAAATTGAAATTACACCTTGATAGTCAAAGCAGGGGGGACAGAGCGGGGAATCGCTGTTAGGGAAGCACCTTCAAACCAGGACACTGATCTGCAACTACAGAGGTTAGAGAGCATGCTACAACAGTACAGCAACCATAGCAGAAGCAAAAGTTTCACGTAATATAGTCTTAGATCTTGCTTGTATATTTCTGAAATATTTCACTTGCGGGAGTCAAAATAAAACCTTATGTTTTGTGCAAGTTAAGTAAAAATTCAGGCCTCAAAACTTAATGTGGAAAAGGGGATGTATCTGGTTATCCAAATGCCATACGAACTCAGAAGAGTTTTAAATTATAAATTAATTTTAAACTGGTTTAGCTCAACTGTCTTAAAAAGTGAGCAACACTGCAGCTGTTCAGCCACCCACAGCACTGTGAGTTTCATATCCACCTTAACGCCTGAATTCCCATTATATTAATGTGTCTGCAATCATAATCCTAATAATTAAGTACGAGCAGTGTGAAGCAGAGGAGAATTAAATGCATGCCTAGGAAGTGATAACACAGCAATTACAAATATTACACGTATTTCTAAAGACAACTAACATTACAAGCAACACTGCATGGGAACTGACGGATAAGAATCAAATGCATATGTTTTGCCTCTTCACACAACTGATTGCAGTCTCTGACGTGCCGTTTCTGACATTTTCAGCTGCTCTGGCTTTTTCTGTAGGCAAATACTACTGTAGAAATATTCCCAACCTCAGTTCTGTCCCATGAATACGCACAGCTAAGTAACAAACTGGAAGAAGACATCTTTTTCTCTGCTGACCTAGAAGACCAGAAAGAAAACCTTCAGCTGACAACCAGGACAGTAGTTGAACTGGATGCTTCTTGGGAAATTCTTTTAATTTCTAACTGAGACTTAGGGGAAAAGGAAAAAATAAGGGGAATAAGCTACTTGGCCAATTTAAAGTTCACGAGGTTCCTGACAGCATGCATCTACATCCTTGGACACTGAAAAGCACGCGAACAGAGAAGATGTTATCACAGCATGTTTCACTATATTCACCCCCTCACCCCCTTGAAAGTTGTAATTATTGTGGGTAATCTTGGATAGGTGCAAAAATCCTGGCTTTTATTATAAAGTAGTTCAAAAAAATCACAGACTTGGTTATAACTGTATTTGACTCTATTAACAGATTTCTGCTAAAGGAAAAAAAAGAGTTGGCAGCAGGCTCTGAGCACATCCCTAAGAGATGAGAACTTGACATTGGTTCTCTCTAAAAACCTGGACAAACACGCTTGTCTGGCTCATTAGTTTTATCTGTATCATGGAGGTATTTTGATTATTAATGTTGGTAGGAATGTTTTCAAGGCTACAAAAGTGTTATGCCGTGACTTGCCTAGTGTTATCCTAGATACCCTAGAACCTGCCTAATACATTGCAGCTAGCTATTTACCTAGTGCTAAAGTGCTACAGCATTTATTTAATGAAATTCATCTTCAAACCTCTCTCACCACAGTCACTTTTGTAACCACATGATTAAGAGATTCCCAGTAGAATTGCTAACTGCTACAACATGGTCATATATAACACCATACAATGAACAAAAGCCTTTTTTTCAGGGCCGAGGGGAATGCAAGCTATTCCAACATCACAATTGCAGCAACCAAACAGTGCAGCAGAAGTTTCTGTAAAACCCTCTATGCAAACCATAGATGAGAAAACCAGAAAGAACTAGGTCCCTCTAAAGCCTCCGTTCAGAAAGCATTTTAAAAGATTGAAATTAGAATTGTTTTATTTTTCCAACTGTTTCAAACTTTGAACTGTTTATTTTTCTGTCATCTTTTTTTTTTATTCAGCAAAACCTTTGTGCAGACCTTCCACAGAACTTCCCAGTAGATCTAATGTCCGTAAAAGCTGATGAACTGCTCTGGTTAACATGCAGAACAGTATCTGAACTTAAAACCAAAGACGACAGAAAACAAAATAATACCATCCAAGGCAGTTATTCTCACTCCCTGAAGACTGTATTCTCTCTATGCAATCAAGAAATACTACAGAAGCAGGTTAAGAGACGTTTTGTTTGCTCATACACGTGATGCTTTCCTCCCCTACCCAGTAATCAAATATTTTTAATATCCATGCTAGGTATAGTGTTTGCTTTGATTTGGTTTTGTGCTCTCGTTGTTATTATTATTCGTGCTTCAGTGCTGGAAACAGCAACTGCATTCTGTTTGTAAAATTAAGTGCAATCAGAGCTGACAGCAGCGAAGCAGGCCATCCCACCAGTTTGACAAGAGCCTTTTTTATTCTTCCCTTGGCCCACTTCACATTTGACAAGTGACAAGACATCTATAATACAGTAACAAATGCTCCAATTTATTCACCCAACCTAAACAAATGTAGACTGCAGTGGCTGCCTCCGCTCGTCTATGCCAGAAAACACCACGCTATTCCTTTCCCATTTGTCTGCCTGCTAATTAGGCTTCAACAATGCTCCATTGTGAGACTGTTCCCCCAGTTTTATGTATGTGCACGTGCATGCATCTGCATGTACAGACTCAGGCTATTTACAGGCAACTTTGGAAATCTCTATATTCGGGAGGGGGGGGTGGTGGAGAGAATGATCAGATAAACTGTAAAAATGGGAAAGCTTTTAGCTCTTCTCCAAAGAAGAAAATAGTAAGCACTTTTTGAGAATGGTGTTAGAAGCATCCTGACTGCAGGCAACTCTTTTACAAGCTGTTTGAGTACAGCTATTTCAGCACTCTTGACAAAATAAAAGGATTTATCAGAAAAGCAAGGGATTTTGCCAGTTGCTGTGATACAGTGAGTTACCTGGCGAAGTCTCAATGTATGGCAGAAAGGAGGACGTGGGGAGAAGGGTGTGATGCAGAATATAGGGGTGGGAGAAAACTTCACTATTCTGTATGGAGTCTATAAAAATAAATAACACTGCCATGCAGCTTAATAAGCTAGCCAATATTCAAAACAATGACAACATCCTGCACAAAGGCTTAGCAGTAACTGCTCTTCACACCACAGGAAAAATGAAGTAACATAACCCACTGTGAGATGTTTAAATCAACAA
>NW_009914956.1:0-49770 GCF_000696875.1 Nestor notabilis | reverse complement strand
GTTGTCAGCCCCTTTCCTGCTACTCAACTTCCACAGAAAATAAAAATACATAAGGAGCTGAAACAAACTTTGGTAATGCCTAGAAATAAATGGAAATTCTTTTATTAGCATAGAAACACAGACTGGTTCAGGTCAGAAGGGACCTTAGAGCTCACGCAGTTCCTACCTCCCACCATGGGCAGGGACACCTTCCACTGGACCAGGTTGCTCCAAGCCCCTGCGTCCAACCTGGCCTTGAACACTGCCAGGGATGGGGCAGCCACAGCTTCTCTGGGCACCCTGTGCCAGCGCCTCAGCACCCTCACAAGAAAGAATATATTCTCCTTGGGTACCTTAACAGAGTCAGCTGCAACATAAACAGCACTATGCATCCCAGTTCAGGTCTTTATTTATCTTCCATCCTGAGAGGAAGAGAGCACCGTTTCATGCTGTGTGATGTTGAAGGGCTGGGAAAAGCTGTCGAGCTACTCTCCTACTTGACACTGCAGACTGGGGAAAACATGCAATGCACATCAGGTTCACCACCTTAAAACTGAGCGATGCATGCAGTGGGAGTATGCGACCAACAAAACAGAAACAGGAAAGGTTTCTTTGAAAGAATGTTTTGAGTGCCCACATTCAGGCAGGACTTGATGTAATTGAAAGGTAAGTAGGCAATAAGGAAAACTAACACTTGTGACAAAGAAAGGAAATACCAGAGCACTCACGTAACTCATAAATTACATCATATCTGTCTGCCTGCTACAGTGAAAAGTTGTCTACTGTTTCTTCCATTATCTCAGGAGCTAAGTTCTAACCGTTACTTTGCCTGAACCAGAACAAAACCTCCTGTGATTCAGTTTTGACACATTTATACAGCCATTAAAAAAGCCCTGCAAGCAGAGTATTAAACTGTACAGCTGATAAGATCATCAGCACAAAACAGCCGACTACGTCAAAATCAGCTCCTTCTAGAGAAATCTGCTGCAATGCAGAAGTCAGTTATCTACTCTAATTTAGGACTGAGTTTCCGCGAGACATCTAAAATTTGTACATACTCAGTAGTACACTTGGGAGCACAAAGCTTCATAAAGTTACTACTGACAGAGAAGATAACTCTTAGGAGTTACTCCTTTTGAGTAAGCCTGAGAAAGATCTACTCAATATAGCATCAGTATAACAGTAATGACTGCATGGGCAATAACCAGTATGAAAGGTCAGCACAACTCTCTGGCTATCTCTGTAGAAAGCAAAGAATCTGCCCTTATACAGAAGATTCATTCAAAGACCTCAAAGCATTTAAGGTTTGAGTCTTACCTCAAAGACCTCAAAGCAGTTGAGCTTTGAGTCTCATCCCCGACCCTGAAGTCGGCCTGTACCAGAGGTGCTTTAAAGCAAGAGAAGAGAAAGTTGGAAATGTTAAGTAGTAAATCTGAATGTTAGCTTATAGATATCATAGTCCCAGCTTCTACTTTTTATTAACAAAAGGAAAAATGAAAGAGCATCCCTTTCCACACCACAGAATTCTTAACAGTTCATCAGAAGCCATAGGAAAAGGGATGGGCCAAGAAAAAGTCTGTCAGAAATCCTCACCGCTAGAAAAAAGGAACGGCCTTTGGATTGCAGTATTTCATTCCAACACATAGTTTCATAGTTTAAATGCACCTAATCTCTGCAGGAGATACAAAATACCACTGGCTCCAAGCAAGGAATCACTGACTTTAGAAGTAACAGCCATTTTACCACCTATTCTGTTAAACAGAGTTTTGGTGGTAACACCTTCCAATACACACAGAAAACGATCAAAAATTCATTACAACCTAACAAGATGCATACTTAACTGAACAGAAATACAATATTTGTTCTACAATCCTACTGCTGTTGACTTCTGTTGCAGACATTTCCCACTCACCAAGAGACCTTGAACATATTAGTGTCTCTGCATTGCCCTGCTGTCCTCCTTTAGACAGAAATGTACCCATGAGCCCTTTCTGAGGCTGATAGCTGTATCATCTTTGAAGTTTAAACATGATTTATTATGTTCCATGTATGATGGAACCACAGAAAATTCAATTCTGAGCTAACAATCACCTGTCAAAGGGTAAACATCATGGAAAAATGTTATAAACAACTGTAAATGAGGGCTTGCAAATCTAGGGAGCATCTCAACCTCACTGTTGTTACATCAGCACAGCAAAATAAAGCTCGAGTTATCATGGGTCTTGGTAACTTTCCATGTGTATGTACCACGGTGAACACAAGATAACAAAGTTTACACATAAACCTTCTCAGTGCAGACCCAGGGGGTGGTTCTTCTGCAGCATTAAACCAGAATCAATCCAGAGACTCACTAGTGCCGAGAAAGAAGATACCATCTCTAACTAGCCACTGTTTCAGACTCCTGGAAAACAGTCATCAATCTGAAACAGGTACCAAAGCCCAAAGAGAGTTTCATTAACTAGCCCAGCAAAACCACTCACGACAGAGCTGTAAGACGAGATGACAGACCTCTTAGAATACTTCTCACTCCTTCCAGGTTTCTTCCTTGCAGTATGTTTCTAGTAGCTTTTATGCAATGAAATTATAAACAAGGCCATTTCCTTATGAGGCTGTTTCATTTTGTCACTACACAAAGTATTCTCCGTTTATACAAGGATAAAAGTTGCTATGAATTGCAAGTAATGTAATCTTTTCATACAGATCAAATAAAATCACAAACATGACACTAACAAAAACAAGCAGAAAACAGACTCAAAACAAGATCTACACATGAATGAAAGACAGAAAACCACTCATGACATCTTTATGAAATGAAGTAGAAATAGAAGAGGTAGTGTTTAGATTTCCTTGGTCGTTTTCACAATCCTGTCTGGTGTATTGGAAAGGTGAAAAATAGTTCCATGCAATACTATTTCTTTTTCTATTTCTTTTATGTTTTCTATTTATTGAGTAAAGAACATCTAGCCCATTGGTTTAGTGTTAAAGAGTCAAGAGGATGTGTTTGGAGTAAGTAGTATAACACAGGTCCAGATGCAGCGAGTAAAATGCTATTTCCTCATTCAACCCACTGCATCTCATTTTCATAGCCTGGAATCTAGGTAATTCTCCACCTTGCAGGAACCACCGTAGACTACTTGGACATTTGATGTATTATCCAAACTTTCCCTCTCATCCAGTGCAAAACACCCATAGGTACTTTCAGTGAATCTGCTGGCTGGAGGGAAGACTTAAGGAACTAATTTGGCTGCAGGCACTGGGGGAGATTCCAATTGCACAGTCACCACCTTCAAAGAAGGATCAGAATAACCTTTAAGAAGCCATATCTCAGCCAAAAAAGAAAACCCATGAGCTTTACAATTCCTTGATAAGCAAAGGGAGCACGAATCACCTTTGGGAGTGCAGCAAGGGGAGGGGGAATGAGGAAGAAGTCCTCTGGAAATTCTGGATCCCATCTCCCTGTGGCAGTCAGACACCACGCACAGGACAAAAGACACCTATGAAGTTAAAGCATTTTGCAACCAAAAGACTGTGGTTTCCACAGTTGCATTTCAATCATAGAATGGGCAAGGGGGAGAGAGAAGCATACAAGGCAGCTGTCAAGATTCTAGGAAATATGGGAAAATAGAGTTTTTCCTGTGTTTATTTTCCTCATGATAAATAGATGAGGACATGAGTGCTCCTTCCCAATAGAGCCCCAAACTAAACTGATTATATTTTAGCATTAACTACTGATATGCAAGATTTTGCTTCCAGAATCTTCCAAGTGCTAGAAGACTGACAGTTATTTTAGGTTGTTCACACAAGGCCAGCAGAAGCTTTCTCAGGTACTTAAAAGAGCTGATTTACAGCAATTATCCCAAATAACAAATGTCTCCCTAACCCTTCCCTTTCACAAAGAGGCTGTTCATCTCTAATTAGCAGTTTACGTACTTAATCAGAATGTCTGGATTAGTCCATACTGTTTCTCTTTATTAATCAGGAAGATGTGTTACAGCAAAGGGACCTCCTCCTCTGAAAACATAATAAGGGAAGCTGACTCTTCAAACACCCGACATTAGCACTGCCTTTTCCAATTATGAAAATATTTTCTCTTTTTTCACTTGAGAAAGCACATTTTCCTAGTTCATTTGATAAACTACAGCTGTCACACCTTCCTGGCAGACAGGAACCCGCTGCAGAAGTCTTGACAGTCTGGTGAAGTTCCTGATGACTGGAAAAGGAGAAAAGTAACCCTCTTTTTTAAAAAACAAAACCAAAAAAACAGCAAAAAGAAAGATCCAGGGAATTAGAGGCCAGTCAGCCTCACATTGGTGCCTGGCAAGATCATGGAGCAGGTCCTCCTGGAAACTATGGAAAACGGAAAGATGGGTGGTGACAACCAACATGGCTTCACTAAGGGCAAATTGTGCCAGGCAAATCTGGTGGCCTTCAATGACAGGCCAGAGCAACTGTTTAGAACCAGAGAGAGAGCAAGAATGAATCAACACCAAAAGCCAAAACTAAAGAATAATGAACTATTCTTTTAATGCTGACACCATACTTACAGCTTCAGTAGATCAACAGTTATTTGTTCAGAAAATGTGTAAAAATCCAGAATATCACACTTTCAGAGCATACATAATCCACATAATCCACAGCAAACAGTGGCGCAGCCTGTCCTTGAGTTCACGTTTCCTTAATTACCTTAATTCAACACTGTTAATAAAGAGCTACAGAGCCCTCACACCTGCACGTTACCAATATATGTATTCTTCAATATCCAAGAGAGCTGAAATCACGAAGAGCCTCGGGGCTTTTCCGCACCAGAATACTTTCTGACAGAGACACACAGTAACACGGTTCTGTTTGTGCCAGTAAAGTCCCCACGGGGGCACAAATGTTGAGAACACGATGTTTTTTCTCTTGCAGACAAATCTCCAGTAGTATTCGTGTAGTTCACTTAAAATCCTAACATTAAAGAAGCTAATATGCCCAAGTGACTTTGTACTTTGGCACTTCTGCCCAAGCCAACAGGGAACAAAATGCAGAGGTGGTCAACGCTGTTGCATCTGTAGTTCCTGATAGGACTTCACTACAAAGAACTTGTGCAGAGAACAAAAGGTCAGTTCCTTGCAACCAAGAAGTTAATTAATAAAAGGGGAAAGAGATGCACATGGAAGTTGGCATAAGGCAGACAGGACAACAAAAGATGTGGAGCTTGGGAAAGAAATAATCCATAAAACTGAACCAAAAGGCCACATTCTTATGCAAAACAAGATTTCCTGTTCCCATCCCACTTTTTTGCCCTCCTTTGACAGAACACCCTTGACAGATTGTCTGGCCTGACAATGGAAAGGTGAAAGCACAGTATAAGCAGTCGCTCCTGCTTGTGCTATCCGCCAAAACTCCAAAAGCAGGCTGACCTTCATTCCCACTGCCAGAAACATGAGGTCAATATTAACGTCTAAAAAGGTTGTCCTAAGCATTCAGCAACGTTTTTTTGTTGGGGTTTTTTTTTTTTAAGCTGTGAAAAGGAAACTTTCCAAAGCTGGAAGGAGGAAATAGAAAGGTCTTTCACCAGCTGCAAGAACTACCTTACATGCCTTTCAATTGCAGCAGGATGAGCTAATAAAGCTGGCCCTTAAACCCTAGAGGTTCACTGTTCCAATTCTGCTTCAAGTTCACAAATGAAAGGAGTATCTTATGCTTGCTAAGTACTCAGAGGAATCAAGCCACACCAGAAAATGACTATACTATTTGACTAGACTCATTGAAAACGCATTGGAGACGGGCAGCAGAGTCTGTTGGCAGAACATTCTCCAAAAACTTGCCTTCTAGTGTCCCACCACTCTACCAGTGTTAACTGCCTGCTTTTGTAAGATGCATTTTTAAAGGAGACTTCCTGATCAACGATAATACCGAGCTTTCAATGTATACTACTAGACTCATTCAACTTACATACAAAATAAGCATCTAGTTACACTTTTCAATTAGAGCATATCTCTAGCTATTACCCTTTAAACAGCTTTCTACTGGGTATCATAGAATGGTTATGCACAAAGCCTGTCCTACTACTTCTCAGTGACATGAACAGCCACCTTGAGAATTATTTTCTCTAGTTCAGTTATCCAAGTCTTTTCACAGAAAGCCTTGCCTCACTTTTAAAAATTAAATACAATGTCCAAAAAACATAAATTAGACCCAGGAATTAAAAATTCTCAGTACAATTTTCTCATAAACCCTTCCCATGGTGCAGCCCAAAGGGAAACAGAGGGATAACTAATCTTCAGAACTAGAAAGACAGTATTGTTAGCTTAAATCTTAATTTTTCTGCACAAATTGTTTCATTATAAAACTAACTGAAGCAGGGGTAACTCACTGAGTTAGTTATCTCTAAAACAGCACCTCGAAGGAATTATTGGCACATCTGTGTGCAGAACATCTCAAGCATAGCTAACTTCAAGATGCGACTGAAAGGCAACAACTTAGCCACCACCACTGCATCATTGACCGCCAATGGACAATGAATGGGAGGAAGCAGAAGTCTATCTATGGTCCATTGTCCAAACAGAAAGATGTCCTACAATAGCTTACTTCTGATAAAATTCTTCTACACTGCGCTCCACATCCTACTTCATTCCTACAGAGAACTGGCAACATCTAATACAGTCAAAAGACAAAATACAGCCAAAATTCTCCAGTTTCTGACGTAATGGATTGTTCTAATTCATAAAAAGTACTCTGTGACTGTAGAAAAGCCAAGCTCCTACCTGATTTGCACGTCCTGCCGTCGTCTTCCAGCTGCACACCAGTGGGGCAGGCACAACTGTAGAAAGGGTCTCTTGGAGAAAGCAGGCACAGATGGGAGCAACCACCGTTGTTTTCTTCGCATGGAGTGTGAACTTCAAGAAACCAAACAGATTTATTTTCATATTTCTAGAACCATTAAAGCCCTCTTTTCTCCACAGGGAAGAATTTATAGATCCCAAAAGACTGGCAGAAGCAGAGGAGCCAGTCTGATTCTCTCCTGCCCAGCATCTCACTTCTAGGGGCACCTAAACTGAGATGCACACAAAAGTTGGTTTGGAAAGAGCTGACAGCTCGGCACATTCTCACTATACAACTCTTTCAATGGTTCTAAAGCTGAACACAGCTAAGAGCTTTGGACTTCAGTTAATTAGTGGATGCTGGGTCTGCTAAGCATCATGAAAATGGAGAACAGGGCTTGGAGGATGGTGATGGTGGTGACCAGCTCTAGGAAAGAAATGAAAACACAACAACTTGTACAATTCCATTACAGTTGTTTTGCATGTTGGAAATATCTTGGAAAGCTTTTTCAAAGGCTTTCACAGCAAGGCATATCCCTGAATCATCAGGAAATGCAGAGGAGCAACATATGAAGTCCACAAGTTTGAAAACATTAAAAAATAAATAAATTGGAGGGAGGCAGGCGGGGATAGGATGGGGACAGACACATGACAACTGCATGCACCTACCTCATTTACACGGGGTAAAAATGGCAGCAAGAGATAAAACTCTAACCATAAATAATTATGGGCAATATTGCCAGGTATTAAAGAAAAAAAACCCTGCAAGTTGTGCCAGATCTCTCAATCACAGTTTGAATAAGCTTTAACATAAACCTACAAAATTTCCAGCTAATTTGGCTTGTGTTACTTCCACTGCCAGTCACGAAGAGGGGAAAACAGGGAGAGGAAGAAATCCAAGCCTGATCGTAATGAAGTCAATGGCATCTGAGCTATTTTCAGCATATGCCATTTCTCTATGCATCATATTTTCTTTGTGGCTGACCCAGAAATATGATGACCCAAGGCTGGGACATTCCCTGAGCTAAAAGCAATGCCAGGAATTCAGCACAGACAAACTCTTATCTGGAGCTGTGAGATAAACCAGGGTGCTGGGCATACTCAACAACCTCAATGAAAACTTGCACATGTTCCATCACCAAGATGATCTCCAAACTTCTTTTGTTTACTTTCAGTCCTGTTTATCGACATCCTATAAACTTTACTGAAATAACAAACATTATCTTCAGGGAAGCAGGCTTTACTGGCAGAAATAAATAGCTGGCATAAATAAAGCAGCAAATCCAAAGTACAAAAGTTTCTCTCCTGCGCAAGAGGTGATTCTTCCCACAGCTACTCAATTATGTACATTTCCACCACTGCTTTTAAGTCCCATTCTCACAATACTAAAAAAACCCCAACTAGACCAACATGGCCACATCATGCAGCCAAAAAAAACCCCAAAACCCTCAGGCCACATGGTATCACCTGCATACACAAAATACACAGCATCACGCAATTCTCAAGTCTCTGCACCTGCCTTCCTTTGAGGTAGCATCATACACAAAGGAAAACATAGAGGCAGGTGCATGTCTCATATAAAAGCTCAGAATTAAATCCCTTTCATACTGAAATATTCATCAACTATTTGTTACATATTGAAGATAAAAATGATCAAGTCTGGACTGCAAAAGCCGTACTTATAAGTACATGAACATTATATATTTTGTGGTAATTCTACTTATTAAAGAAGAAAAAAGCAGTGATAAGTTTTCCCCCCCCCCCCAGTTGTCTTTAAAATAATAGTGTTAAAAAGATGCCAGGTGAGTTGTAATCATTCTCATTCCAATATTCCACATCAAAAGTTGTTACTGAAGTACAGCACTGGATTTTGAATTTTGTTAGCCCAAGTGGGGTACTTATATACCTGTAGAAACCAACCTCATGACAAGCGTTCAAAACCTCATGACTTCACACTAACTATTTTATGGTTAACATTTATCCTGATAGATAAAGAACAGTCATGCAAAAAGCCTTAGAGAAAGTAAAACATACAGTACGGCTGCCGGTCCGGACTCAAGACTTGAATGTCCATTGGTGAATACAGGGAAGACAGTATTTCTCTCCTTTTCTCTCCTGTCCTTTTGTTACAGGCATGAATGGAACGTGTTTGCCAGTCTGTCCAATACAAAGTGTCCCCAGATAACGTCAGTGCAAAGGGATGAGTGAGACTACCTTCAACAACTTTTTGCCTGGATCAAAGGGAAAAACAGGATTAAAAATGCACTGGTTCCACTTGTTACCATACAGAAAAAACCTCAAACCACGCTGGCTTTATAAAAACTCACATTAATTGGGTATTCTTTAACAGATTCACTGGACCAAGAGATTGATGTGGTGATAAGTGATAAACAGACTGAAAAATACAAAACAAGACTTTTCCCCTTCATAAAAATAAAGACAAGAATATACTTGATTTCACAGTGACAAGGTATCTGGTTCAGCTCCACACTGACCCCTGAAAGGCTACATCTAAGTTTCTTACCAGGGCTGTGCAAATACCCAAACACAATTGCCTTTTGGAGTCCTGCATCCAATGTAAGAAGGCTGGAACTGGATGAGCTTTAAGGTCCCTTCCAACCTAAACCATTCTATGATTCCATGATTTGGAAGAATCACAGGTCCAAAGAGTGCTCCTCCAATTAAAACATTAGGTTTTTTGTCCCCCTATGCAATATATGGTTGTTTTCTTCAGGACTTCAGTTGTATTCAGGCCTTTCTTGTAGCAGGAAAAAAAAGAAACAACCTGAGAGTCTCTTTAAATTACCCCTCTTAACTTGGTCAGCAGGAGATTTAAATGTAGAGCAGTAGCTGTATTCTAATATCGTAACAGCTGTTTTCCACAATATATTGCCCCTATTTCCATCATTCTTAGATATCAAATCTCTCCTTCTCCTGTAATTACATCCCTTGAAACAGTTCCAGCCGATGTGCTTGTGAACTGATGATTGCTAAGATGTAACTGGCAGATAGCTCCAGTAACATTTATCCACCATGCAGAAGGCAAATTTCATTTTTACTGGAATTCTGAAGGAACTCTGAAGTGATTCTGGGACAGGGGATGGTAGAAGCCTTTGAAACACCATAAGATTTCTTTATTGGCAAGTCTGGGTGAAACTTATTTAGGAAACAAACTCTGTGTTTGAGGAACAGAAGCAACCTCCAAAGGTATTGTCTAGTTTGAATCAGTACTGAAGTCTACCTAGACACCAGAACCTGTAAGTCCCAACTTCTGTTTCAACACCTAGCAGTGGAAGGCAAAAAAGAATACAAATTTCCTTTTAGAAAAGAGTTAAAATTAAGATCAATATTCATGGCATTTTATTAATAGGCATAACATTTTAAGAAGGAAGTTTTATCATATCATAACAATATGAAATACACACAGCTAAATGACATGAAGCTATTATATTGGACAATACAGATACAAGGAACTGCCAGAATGCATCCTGCATAGGAATACCCTTAAGTGTTCATTCACACCCTCCAGGAGTTCAGTAAAATATGTAAGAGGTGTGCAACGGTGAGCTAATTCTTTTTTTAAATGCAAAATACATTAATTTTTCCTAAAATACATTTACAGTTCAATAGAAAACTGCTTGGGAGGTGGTGGACACGCACTGATCTATCACAAAGCAATTTAGGCAGATGGCTGGAATTAGTGTATTCAAAGGCTTGCTCTCTTTTGGGTGGCCCTTCTCTACCTTAAAATGAGCAAAATAAATTTTATTAACCAATTGCAAATGTTTGCACATTAATGTAAGTGAAGTTTATACGACTTGTATGTACATGATAACTGCAGAATCAGCCTGGGAACCCTCCTCTCTGCCACTTGCCCCCATATCAGAGAAATACATTCATGTCGTGTTATATGAAAATCTCCTAGATTTTGAGTTTTGAAAAAGTACTTTCTTTCTGTGGAGCTGCAACCAGCCTTTAAGCTACTCCCTTCCATAAAGGCTTTTTCCCTTGTCTAGACTTCTGACTGTCAGTCACTACTTGTCACTTACTACAATGCAACCATTATCTAGCTCTTACATAGTGCTCTCAAAGGAACTTAAGAGTGTTTTATAAAGGATGTCAATATTGCTATTCCTCTTTGATGAGTGTGAAAATCAGGCACAGAATGCATCTCAGTAAAAAAACCTGAAAAACACCACAGAAAATGCAGTGGGGTTTTTGGGTGGGGGTTTTTTGTTTGGTTTTTTTTTCTTGGGGAGGAAGGATAATATTAAATTACACAGATACGCATAAAATGTGACTCCTCAAAGTCTTTACCAAAGCAAAATAATTTCATAACACAGGCATTTAAGATGTTATGAAATCACAAGAAACAAAAATGCCATTTTAAACCACCCGAAGACCAAAGCCAGACCAGAGACTTGCCTCCTTCACAGGACATTTCACTGACGGACAACACACTTCAGGGACCAACAGAACCTGCCTATTGAACACTGACCAGAACTGAAGGTGCAATCTCCAGCTTCTAGGTCTGCCCTGTCTGAAGGGTCAACCTCTTTGTGTGTACAAAAGTCAAAACTCAACAGCACACTTGGTCCGGAGCCACCAACCAAATTTTCCATACTGTGCTTTCTACCAAGTTTTAGGGAAATCTGCTTTCTCCTTGCTCACAGTCTGAAATAAGCTGAATTTGGTTAATTTACAGGCATGCCACAAAGGACATGTTTGGATGATGTCAAGGATAAGTATGTCTCAATGTATATTTCCTGTTGGAAAAAAAACCAACTTACAGCAACAATACTGTGAGATTCCAGTCGCTAGTTAAACGTCAGATTGCCTGGGGCCAAGGATAAGCATCTCGAACTATTTGCAAGACAAATGTGAGCCTAAAAATGAAAAATCCTGCTGTACAACAAGGCTATAAATAGTCTACAGTGAAATACTGATAGAAATAGTCTTACTATTAAAACTATTCTTAAAGGATGTAAGGTTACGTTACTTCTTGCAACGCTATTAACAACTGCATTTAAAAAACAATAAGGTGTTGGCATTACTCTGGATTACTGAAAAGAAATGCCTCAGTTCAAAATGAATGCAGGAGGTGAGAAATAAATTATACCATAAATAACTTACCTAAATGAACCATCCAGATTTGCCCTATGAATGAAACTCAGTTTTGCATCAGCCCAGTAAAGTTTCTGCTCATCAAGATCTATCGTGAGTCCATTTGGCCAATAAATATCTGAATCAACAATTATTTTTCTTGTGCTGCTGTCCATTCCTGCCCGTTCTATTCTGGGTGTTTCACCCCAGTCTGTCCAATACATGTATCTGAAAAGGAAAGCAGACATGCACACAGATTAAATCACAATACAAGGTGGTTAGGTTTAGGAACAGAAGGAATAAATTATATATAGAATCAAAGAATTGCGGAATGGTTTAGGGTTCAAAGGGACCTTAAAGACCATCTAGTTCCAACCCCCTGCCACGGGCAGGGACACCTTCCACTCGACCAGGTTGCTCCAAGCCCCTGTGTCCAACCTGGCCTTGAGCACTGCCAGGGATGGGGCAGCCACAACTTAATGTAAATCAAGCCACAGCTCCAGAGGATGCAAAAAACCTCCTTCATAAGAGCATCTCTCACAAGCACTGCCTCTGCGTAACATATTCATGTTGGTCAGCACCTGATAGTCATAAGCATTTACAACTAAGTATCATCACTGCACATTCTTGCATGGCCAGTTACTACAAGTTAATAACCTAGACCACATTCTGAAGCAACTAATCACCTATCCAAGCAGGCTTAGCTAAACCTCCTTGTGCAAGTCTGTACGCAGAAAAGAATTAGAATCATAGAATAGTTAGGGTTGGAAAGGACCTTAAGATCATCTAGTTCTAACCTCCCTGTCGTGGGCAGGGACACCTCACACTAGACCACGTCACTCCAAGACTCCGTCCAACCTGGCCTTGAGCAATGCCAGGGATGGAGTCAAGTGCCCTGAAATCTGCTTCTGACAATAACTAACTCATGAATCCATGCAGACTTAGAATGGCACTGTTTTAAATTTTGGGTGCTTTTTCTGCCCCTCCCACCCATGTCCCAGTTTGCCTTTGTAACAAAAGATGCTCCCGTAAACTGCAGTAGCCCAGTAGCTGCTTCACGTGCAGCTGGGGCCATCATTCCAGCCAAGGAGGAACAGGCGGCTGTACAGTGATTCCCAGCACATCACTCACAGCTCAGGCTTGAAATGCTCTGATCCCCATGTACCTACTGCTCGCCAATTCAGCTGTACCTACAGTCCCAACACCTATTTAGACCATTCTGGTCACAGCAGCATTTATGATCATCAGCATGTTTACCCCACTGAAGAGGAGAATATAGATGAAAATACAGATAGATGGAGAGACACATAGAAATGACTCGCATCACAATACACATACATTTGAGCGTGGGAGGGTAAAACATGGAGTTTTCTAGTTGAAATGGCAAAGCTTCCACACAGATGAGTCCTCAGACTTCTGAGACAGCTCACCTCGGAGTGGCTGCAGCAGCCTCGTGTCCCCAGATGCCTTCCCCAAAACATGTCAGCTCCAGCAGCCAGGACAGACTGACTGCTCCTGAAGAAGCGGCAGCAGTTGCTGAACTGCCCCAGTTCACAGGACAACCTATAAATGTAAATTGCTGCTCATTTTGGTTTTCCTTAACAAGTCAGGCTGTAATTTGTGGCAGCTCAAACTGTGTGGGGAAGCAGCTATTGACAAACAACAGAAGCCAGGGAAAAGCAGACATAAAAGAAACTGTCTGTGCAACCAGCTGGTGAATCAGACTGTGAAACGGATCCGGCCAAATACTCGTTTTTGATCAAGTCAAATCAGTTCCCTCCTCTGACTCACCTACACTAGCTTGAAATATTCAAAGGGCACCTTGAGTCACGTCTAGAGAAATGAAAGTATTAAATTAAGAAAAACCTGGCTATTAAAGGTGACTTTGGGCTGTATTACATGGCTACGACAGTCTCACACTTATACATATATTGAAATGTATAAATGCAGACTAAAAAGGAGCTTAAACCAAAATCAAAAATCCCACGACAGTTGTTTAGAAGCAAGAACAGAGGAGACAGAACCAGCTAAGTCAAATTAAACCTTAAAAGCAGGTTAAAATGAAAAGGATTAAAAAACATCCCCAAGATTACCCTTGAAGCTGAATTCCTTTCCTCGAGCTTCCCACTAAAACAGCAGCCTGCCCCAAAGCATAATGCATTCAGATGACAGAAAATGGAAAAGAAAAGGTCTGTAAGCCAAATGGCCCTCATAGCTTTTCTATAATAGTAAAGGAGCTCTAGCTCAAGACCCTCTTTCCCCTCCAAAAAAACCCCTGTTGCCTAATTTCATAGGTGCTAGTTGTTCACTCTTGGCCACACAGAGACTGCTGGACCAAAGTAGTCCTTTCAACTTCACACATTAATTTGCCACAGGAAAATTACCTCCCTGCGTTTTAGCTCGTTAACAGGTACAGAGCTCAACCCTTACCAAAACCTGTGTCATTCAGCAGTTCATACAGTATTACAGAAGGAACTGTACCACAGAGGAAGGCTAGCAGAATGGAGATGCGTTCAGACAGCACGCAGATCAACCTCAAGGCAGGCAGTGTTCTTCCAATGCGCTCCTCTCCCAGCTGGATTTTATAACACAATGTCTAGAAGATTATTCTGACTCTGTCACCACCTTGTTTGTCCTGATTGCAGTGGGTCTCTGCAGTCCTGCAAGTATCATAAAGCTGATCTTCCTGGTGAACTTTGTTCAAAGTATGTCGAGTCTGCAGTAATCAACCACCTACTGAAGTAATGGTTTTGTTCCGTTACGTGCTACAAAGCACCCCTGTGGTCTATCACAGGAAAGCATGCCAAGCAAAGCCACAGCAGAAGCAATCCTCATCTCCATTTAACCCCTTCCCCTTTTCCAACAGCTTTCCACCCTTCTGGCAAGCAGCAGGTGCTGAATTGCCATGAATTCTAGAACATGAGTTCTGGTTTACACGAATTATAATTATATGAACTATAGCTTATCAGTTCTCTTAACACAACCAGACCCCAAACTGGGAGTTTCGATATCACTGTAAGAAGAGATCAGCTGTACCTGCAGCAGAAGTGGGAGTCCCTGGTCTATGTAAGACTATTTAAAACCATGCCACTTCTCTTCTCCAGGCTGAGCAAGCCCAGCTCTCTCAGCCTGTCTCCAGAGCAGAGGTGCTCCAGCCCTTGGAAGCATCTTCGTGGTCTCTTCTGGACTTGCTTGAGCAGCTCCACGTCCCTCTTGTGTCAGTCCATTCTCAATCCAAGAAAAAATACAACCCAGCCTGTATTTGTCTCTGGTATTGCCCCAGCCCAGGTGCAGGACCTTGCACTTGGCCCTTTTCAACTCCATGAGGTTTGTGCCGTCCCACCTTTCCAGCCTGCCCAGGTCCCTCTGGATCCTATCCCTTCCCTCTAGCATGTCAACCACACTACACAGCTTGGTGCCATCAGCAAAGTTGATGAGGGTGCACTTGATCCCACTGTCCATGGCACTGACAAAGATGTTGAGCGGCGTTGTTGCCAGCATCGACCTCTGAGGAACACCACTCAACACTGGTCTCCACGTGGCATCAAGCTGTCGACCACAACTCTCTGAGTGCGACCATCCAGCCAATTTCTTATCCACTGAGTGGTCCATCTGTCAAATCCATGCCTCTACAACTTAGGCTGCAACCACACAGCCAAAACCATGTATGAATCTTCACCAGAGAAACAGGCATTAACTCCAACTCCTGCTAGATAAGCCACTCACAAGTTACAGCCTTGGACTCTTAAAATTAGCTAGGGCTATCCTCTTCATCCCTCTTCTCCCACCGTGACATCTAGGCTGTTTTGACAATTTTGGTTAACACGAGGCACAATGCTGGACATCAGACTCTAATAAGCCATAAGATGTCATGTTTTAAATGCATGCCTGAATGAGACTGTCAAGAATGCACAAAGCTTGCTTCTTTTTTTACCCCCCTTTATTTGGAGTGACGAAGCTAGTTCAAACCAAATTAAGTACCAGCACCATCCTGGCTGTGACACCCTACACCAAGATACAGCTGAAGACAGAAATCTTCTGGGCAAGTTGGAGAAAAAAGAAAAATCCACAATTATTATGGAAAGAACGGCACAGGCTCAGCTAAAGCAGCACTGCAAATGTAACCTGAATTGTAATACCTCAAGATACAAATTTTGGGGTGGGGGGAGCTTCTTTGGTGTGATTAATTATTAGGAGAAAGCCAAAGGCTTTATACCTACCCTTTAAGTTACCCATGGATTAAGAAAATGAGTGTTCTGTCAGAACTACTGAAATCTGCTTGCACTACCCATGTTCATCAGAGAGTGTGCCAAACAGTGGAGAAATTATGTATTTAATAATGTCAAGGAGTGGCCATTATTACTAACACTTTGCAACTTCCAAATGCCCCCATGGCACAGGATCAATTGTTACATAAACTGCAGGTGTTTTTGGTTGGGGCTTTACGGGCAGGGTGAGAAGATGGCAAAAAACTGAATGCCCCCATGGCACAGGATCAATTGTTACACAAACTGCAGGTGTTTTTGGTTGGGGCTTTATGGGCAGGGTGAGAAGATGGCAAAAAACTCAGAATAGCTTCTCAAGGGGAAAAGAAAATAAATAAATTATCAGTCTGCACACCATTTACATGCAAGGAACTGATTTAAATTGAGCTGATTTAAATTTACGTTAATTAAAAGCGTTTAAACCTGTTAGGATTACCTAATTCAGAAGTTTAGAGTGGTAACAGACATATTATTTCTGCAGAAGAGGGGAAAAAAAAAACCAACCAAAAGAAATTCCCCAAACCAACCATGCTCAATTGTCTAAATTTCTTATTGACCTCAACAAAACCCAAGCACTTTGAAATAATCCAGACAGCATCAATGCTTCTGGGACAGCTGACAGTTCGGCACTGATTGGTTTTGGTTTTCAAATATAAACGTTTTTGCTGGTGCCCCCTTCATTAACAATCCCTACAGTTTTTATTTCACTATTAAAAAAAAAGAAGAAAAAAAAAGGATATTTAGCCCAGGTAAATTCAGGAAAATTCAGCAGACTATGCAAAGAATCTCAGTCCAGTCCTGCCTGTGATATTAATTGCTCCCTGTTTCAGAAGCCTATTAAAAGGATGTAACACATGTCTTTGGGTAGTTTATTTGCTTGATTTTGTTGCTGGTGGTGGTGTTTTTCAATGTACATGACACAGTTCTAAACATCCCTGGGCCAGGCCATACCATAACAGCTGTAAGCAGCTAAAAATATCAAACCCACTGTTTGGTGTCTTTAGGACACAGTAGATCAATCACTGGTTTAGGACTGAGATTTGGCATCCTGTGAGTTTTGCATCCCACCTGAACTGCAACAGGTCAATAAAGCATAACAGCACTGAGGCTATAAAAGAAAATTAAAACATAGATTCCTAAAGAGCTAAGAAAGAATAATAATTTTTTAAAAGCATAACTGTGAGCAAAATTCAATGCTAAGCAGCAATCACAAATCAATACTCTTAAAAAAACCCCAATCAAACCGCACTAGGAAAGCACTGAACAACTTGGGTTACTTTACTCAGTTCTTCAGAGATGCCCAAGTGTCTTTGCCCTGTCTGGGTTTTAACCTTTAACTCCAGACTTTGAAAGCAAAAAGGAAGGGAGGGCAGGACGGAGAAGAGATTAACATCTAATAATAATTCTGCGACAATTGCACCAGTTCTGCCCCTAACTTGTATTGCACTTTGTTACTCCAAAGAAACTGGAAGGAACAAAGTTGAGCAAAACAGAAAACCCCACTGGGGAGAAGATGTAAATGTATACCTCTTTCTGAACACACAACAACTAACAGTCCAGCCAGTTCACCACCCGGTACCCAGAAGTACTGGACTCAATAGAGTCCGTAAGATTCGGTTACTCTCTCCTAGGAAGCACAGTAGCCACAAGCTTCTCTACCACGCTTTCTAGTCCAAGCCTTTCTGTAAGGCAATTAAACAAATGCAGTTCAACTGCAGACAGCAAGTCACCGGGTTTTGGCACATACTTAATTACCACATCGAATCAGGGCTTAAATGGTACAATACTACCAAAAGAATAGGACTGAAAGCCACCTTGCAAAAATAAAGAGAGTTTAAAAAGTTGGTAAAACTTTAAACTGCACCCCCGTAGTCTGATTTTTTGTGTTTGGTTTGGGTTTTTTTTATTATTCTTACTTTTTATTTTATCCCCTGAACTCATTTTAAAATAATTCCAGGTGCAGGAGCAAAAACAGGATGAAGACCATTATTTCCCCTCGGTTTTAAAGCTGCAGGTCACTTCTTACTTCCTGGTGCTTCACCTCTTTTGTCATCATTTTTGCAAAGATTAGGAATCCTGGCCATGCCCTCCAAGAGCAGCCCATGAGCCATCTGCGCTGGAAGGTATCGCGGACACCATAAAAAGCAGCCAACGCTGCCCAAATGCTTTTTCCACCTCCTGAAATGCGATGCTGTTGCCAAACCTTACATAACCTGCTTACACAAAGGGAGCCAGTTGTACAGATGATGTAAACCAGCACAAACTTCTCCAATTTCAACAATGTTCTTGAACTTATATGAGCCCAGGGCACAAAACAGGAGTTTACAGGAAATTGCTCTGAAGTTTAGATTCCTGCATGTTTAAAACTTACTTCCCCCATCCCACCTTTAAAATCACAAACACTCCAGTGCGAAACTCAATAGCACCAGTTGTTTTCAGAAGGGAAAGGAATGGTTATTTTGCACAGCATTAAGCTGCAAATTACTTACTCAAATTCCCTCTTTTTTTTTTTTTAACTGAACTTCCAGACCTGGTTGCTCTTGACAAAAAACATTGCATCAAATCCCAAACTATGCCACAGCAAGTAACCATCACAACCAATCACTCTGTATTCGGACATGTATTTAAAGCAAACAAACGCACACTCTTCCCTGTCTCTCCCCTGCCCCCTGCCCCCAAGAACCACCGTTCTCCACTACAGTTTTCCTACAGCCTTTTTTATTCTGACAGGTTTATTCTTTCAAAACATATCCATGACATATACACAGTATACTGTTGGACAACTGAGAACAAAGAGGAAAAACATAACTGCCTGTCAACTGATAGATGCTCAAATATTATCGCAATGAAGTGCTTACAAGGCAAAAGCACCTCTTTCACTGTTCACCCATACGGGAAGGGATAAGACACCCCAGTGATTTCTCAAAGGTAAACAACCACACGTTCAACAGAGCTTGTTAAAAAGTCAAGTTACACAGAATCATAGAATGGTTTGGCTTGGAAGGGATATTAAAGCTCATCTAGTTCCAACCCCCTGCCATGACACCATGAAGCTGAAGAATCCTTGGAGCAAGGGACTCGAGAATATTTCCAAACACATTAAGCCAGAGAAGGAGGGCAGCAGTAAGGAGGTACTTGCAACACTACTCAAGGGGGTTTAGGAAGAGAATTTTCATCTTGGAATGCAGTATGACTGCAGATACCTCTGATATACTGAGAAAAATAAAGTGCACTGGTAGGATTTCTTGGGTTGGTTTTTTTCCAAAAGGAAAAGGAAAAGAAAAACCCAAACCCCAAAAAGCTGCACGTGCTTTGTGTGTTATGTATCTTCCTCTCTATAAGAATGACCCACACGTTTGTATGCAAAAACTCTACAGAAAACAGAAAACCAAGATGATGATAACTGGGCCTTCATAACTGCTCCTCATGGTCACTAGATAAGGTAAAAGAGACAACACAATATAACATTTTCTTCCCGGACATTTCTGAGCAGAGATGAGGAAATACTACATGTAATGTAATTATTTCATATTGAAAGCACTTCACAAGAAACTCATCATTATACCATCACTCTGTGGGGGTCAGGGAAGTCACAGTAAACAAGGTAGGGAAAAGACATCATGAGGTCATGAGCCCTGCACTGGAAAGGCTTCTTTCACCAAATAATTGAATTCCTGAGGTCGGAAGGGACCTCTGCAGATTGTCTACTGGAACACCACCACTCAAAGCAGGTTCAACCAGAGCAGGTTACACCCAGGACCTTGCCCAGTCAGGTCCTGAGTATCTTTAAGACTGGAGACTCCACAATCTCTCTGGGCAACCTGTTGCAGTGATTCATCACCCTCTTAGTAGAGGGGTTTCTTTTTCTTTCATTTAAGTGGAACTTCCTTCAGTTTGTGCCTATTGCTCCTAATCCTTTCACTGGATTCCACTGACAGGAGCCTGGCTCCATCGTCTTTACTCCTTCACACTACATATTTATATACACTGATAAGATTCCCTTAGCCTTCTCTTTTCCAAGGTAAATAATTCCAACTCAGCTAGCCCCACCTTCTATACTGGATGCTCTAATCCCTTAACCTTTGTGGCCAGGCCCTTTGTGATGCTCCTGCCTGCAGGTCTTCATCTCTCTTGTGCTGAGGAGCCCAGAACTGGACACGTTACTCCAGGGATGGCCTCACCAGCATTGAGGAGAAGGGAAGGCTCACCTCCCTCAATCCACTGGCAACACTCCTTCTAATGAAGCCCAGCATGCTGCTGGCTTTCTTTGCAACAAGGGCATACTGCTGGCTGAGATCCAGTTCATTGACCCCAGGTCCTCCTTTCAAAAAACCCGATTTATTTTAAGAAAGGGAACAATAGTACAAATCTCTCTGCATTTTAAGGCATGCTGTAGCAATTCAAAAGTCAGGAGATCCTCCTATGAAAAGGTGCAGAAACAACTGTTCAACTCTCTCTCCATCAGCTGGGGAGATACCTCCCACCACCTGCTGTTCACAGGTAGATCCAGTCACGACACTTCGCTCAAGCCCATATATTTTACCCGTTTCAGGATGCTGATGCCATTTAACTCAGTGTCTGGAAAAACAGTACACTCAGATGACAGCCAGTAATTTGTCAAGGCATGCAATGTAAGTATGTTCATTCGCACACTTACAATTACAGGCTGAGGGAGCTGGGCTCGTTTAGCCTGCAGAAGAGAAGGCTCCAGCTAGACCTTAGAGCATCTTCCCATGCCTAAAGGAGATGACAAGAAATCTGGAGGGGCTTTTGACAAGGGCCTGTAGTGACAGGACAAGGGGGAATGGCTTTCAGCTTAAAGAGGGTAAATTTAGATCCCAAACCATTCTATAATTCTATGATTCTGTTAATTTTAAACATAATTTAACAAACAAACCCTGTTCAAATACAGATTCAAGAGGTTATGTGGAAAACTCTTACTTCAGCTTATACTACTGCTTAATTTTACATGGAAAAAAAGTAAAATTGAAACGTGTTTTGAGTTAAACCAACAGCACCCATTCATGACAAACAGAATGGTGCCAATCCAGCCAGATTCACTTGTCATATATGCACTGATTTCCATACAGCCTCTGTGCAGCTATGAACTACCCATATCGAGACCTCTAATCAAAGAGAATCCCAGCTTCCACCACCTCTTTGGTCCCAGAGCCAAAGCTACATGACCAAAGGCACATTCCTGACTTCACCTGAAAAACCAATGTAACACATGCTGGCACCAAGACAAGCAGAACCATCCTCTCGTTCCTTCTGTTCCCTTGAGTAATGGTGCAGAATACCATGATTACCAAACTACTTAAGAAGGCTAAATATGTATGGGGCAAAGAAGCTTCAGTCTCCAGGACTCCAGGTATGAGAAATCACAGAACTTGTAGCAAAAGTGCTAACAGGGGAGTGAGACCTGTGGGGTTATTAGCAAAGTCTACACATTTCCATCTCTTCCCCATGCAATTCCAGCTGGGGAGTTTAAAGAAAGGTAAATCACCTTCCCCCACCCCACATATCTGAACCAGCAGCTCTGCTCTCAAATTAGGCAAATGGTCTTTGAACAGTTTATGCTCTGAAAATAGACCAAGGAAACACTTATGGAAAGGCTGTCACCATCAAGGACATCCATCTGAAAATCAGAGTAAATAACACTCCCCGCAAGAAATTCAAGTTTCTCATGCATGAGACTATTTGAAGCAATTTGGCCACAAAACATATCAAAAGCTTTCCAACTCCCAGAAATTACAGCCATACCAAGATACTGGATATGACTCGTAACCAATGTTATGGTTGAGTATTTTTCTTACATCTAAGAAAACAACTGTACTACTCATACATCCATCCTCATTACAGAGTTTCAAATCATTAACCAAGAGCTTCAAAATAATTTTATACTTGATATTAATTACTAGACACACACAATATAATTTCTGTATCTGCCTATTTTCGAGGAAGCAATAATCATGTTTCATACAAAACTGGGCTATCTTCTGTGTTTTACCTAAGTAGCCATGAGTGAAAGTAAGAGTTACTAAAAAGCATAATCTTTACCCATACCATGTTCAATACTTTTCCTCTCCAGTATTTGCAACAGTCACAGGGTTTTATTCAGTATTCTCCCACCTCTGAAACAGTCCAAAGGAGGTAAGATCAGACGATTGCTAAAAACATCTTACCATTCACAGTCACTGAGATTAAAATATTCAAAGCCCCAATCTCCTGTAGCTCACACAGATCAGGCTTCAGCATCCAGATCCCAATGACTTCAAAACAGAAAGCCAACATGCTTAACCTAAGTAAGCACACGACATACTGTTGTGTGGGACCAAGGTCCTGGACGAGCAGCAGTAAACACCACTGCAGTTTTACTTAAGTGCTGCTCTAAACACAGTTGTGAGTGACCTAAGAACAGTTATTAGGTCTGGCTCTTTGCTGTGACGCTGAGGAAACGCTGGATGAACAGCTAGGCATGACTGAGGCTTTCAATCTCAGCCTCTGAACTGAGAACTTTTTCACCTTGACACCTGTCCCTTCTCAAATGGATTTTTTTGATACTAGAAACAAAGAATGATGACTGGTTTGGGTTGGAAGAGAGCTTAAAGCTCATCTAGTTCCAACTCCTCTGCCATGGGCAGGGACACCTTAAAGAAAACAGTCCAAAGACAACGAACTTGAGCCGCTTACAAGATGTCGACCTGGCACTGGTATTTCACAGAAAGGGCCATTCCACTCTCTCTGATCTACTTCCTTATAAAATACTCCATTTAACACCATATTCGCTCTTCAAATTACACTAGTGAACTCCAGATCTAAAGTTAGTCTTCAGCATTAATTAACTCTGCACACATCACTTGCTGTCACGATACACACAGGATTCCTGCCAGTTTATTTAATGTACTTCCATACAGCCATTTGCTACGGGAAGAATTCCTTTCACCTTAAAGGCACCCACAGTGAAGTCAGGATTAACAGGACAAGGTCCCCTCGGGAAAAGTCCTTTGGTCCAACAAAGTCACCTTTCCTTTTACAGATTATGGCTGTACCTTTCCACCAGTTACCTGAAGGATACAGGCAGCTCCACCTCTGATGTGTGAACAAAACTATGGATTTTGTTTCTTTGAGGCCACACAGTTTCATCTAGTACTTGTACATCCTTTATGTAGTAATCATAAATTTACCCGTAAGTCCTCACTCATCTAGCACAGCAGATCTTCAGTCATCGCTGCAATGAAACGAGGCCCAAACTACACACCATCACTGCTATTTGTGCTCAGGGAAATAGTGGAGAGTATTGAAGAGGGAGGAAGGAATCAGACAGAGATCAAGTATTTTCAAGAGCACTAGAAGCGACACATCCCTTACTACTTCCTAACCTGGTGATCTAAGGTCACCAGGAGTCCCCAGTTTCACCTGGATTCTTTTACTTGCTGGCACAAAGATGATTATTCAAAATTGCCACTCTAAAAATATATAGATTTTGTTTACTGATGCATAGCGAGTGAGAATTCCTGTTCAAACTCATGCAGATTTACACACCTTGCTGTCTAGGTAAATTAAACAGACATCACATATCAAATGAAAATTAGCTTACAAGACAGGACAACTGAGAAAATAATTTCCTCAGTTATTATTAAAACAATAATAACTGAAAATTTGGAAAACTAACTACTCTTCAGAGGTGCAATGGAGCAAGTTAAACAATCAGACTGGTTGCGTATTTGGCTTGGCACCGAAGAACAGCCGTATTATCCTTTCTGTGTCTACGTCTTGGCTGTTATTTCTTGCCACAAAATATTTAAGCTCAAACATATGTTCAGCTACAGATCTTGAGAAAAACACACTAAGAACGTAAACTGAAAAAAAGGCCCTGTTTCTTTTTCAGAGCTAAAATCTCCACATGAATCACCACTGTATCCATTTAAGCATTTAAGTCAAATTAATATTTACCCATGAGCAGGATCCAAAGCTATTGCCCTGGGCTGATCAAGGTCTTGCCAGAAGAGGACTTTTCTAGATGTTCCATTGAGATTAGCTACTTCTATCCTATTGGTTTCCGAATCCGTCCAGTAAAGTTTTTTCCCAATCCAATCACATGCCAGGCCATCCGGGGAAACCAAACCAGAAATGATGACATTCTGCACCACATTCCCAGTTTGGTTAATGTGAGTTTGCTTGATGGCTTCTTCACTCACATCTGTCCAGAAAACAATGCCTTGCGAATACTGGAAGTCAACCGCAGCAGCATCCTCTAAACCACTGACCACTACAGTGGACTCCAGCTTTGTGCCTCCAGCATCCACGAGTCGAACATCCCGACGGTTGGCGAAAAGCAGAAAGGGAGATGCTACAGGAAAAAAAGGAAACCATGTTAGTATTATTGGCATCTCTAGATGTTGAAGCACCAAGTATGAATAGGGCAGGGGAGGATTTCTTTTCCCAGATCAGTGGAACAGGCAGTATAGTAGAAGGAATGTGATAGTTCCACATGAGAGAAAAATGCACGATACCCAAAAAACTCCTCCTTCCACATGTCAAACGCAGGAATAAAAAGACAGAGGGAAGAGCAGGCCCAGTTCCATAGCTACAGGATATGGACAGCATCTTCAACACAATTAAGAGCTCAAACTGAGGCCCTTCAACAATACCTTCTGTCAATCATAAAACCAGGTTTAGACCAAATTAAGTCTTCATGGTTTAAAAGCTTGATTCAACCAGCTGAAGTAGGAATCATACATAGAAGGCAAGTTCTGATGATTTTTACTAGTAAGCTGAAAGCGAACATTAACAGATACAACACCCCGAACACTCCTAGCAAGTGCCCTCCTAGATGGCAAACACCGTGACAGAGGTTCAGAACTACTCTATTCTCCCCTGCACTACAAGAGAGAAATTAAAGGAAGAGTTTGAAGCAAGATGAAGATGTGGGCTGTGGAAGTTTGTGGGGACTGCTGTGAGCTGGAAGAGGCAGGCAGAGCAAAAGGACAAAAGTTCTTCCTTTCAGAAGCTTTAAGTGGGTGATGGAAGCTAGAGTCCTAATACTGAATGACAGGGAAGGCTCTGAAAGGGAAGCTAACTTACGATTGATGCAAAAGGGATGGGAATCTTCAAGACAGGTCAAAATGAGAGCCAGAGAGATATCCCAGCAGTACCTGCACAGGTTCTAGATTTCTTGTGTGCACGGTTCAGCTGGATAATGACATGATCTTAACGGGTAACACTGGCATTCACAGACAGAAAGGAAGGAGATGGGGAAGAAGACTCCTGAGAGGCAGGAAAGTAAACCTCGCTGAATTGGATCTGACAGTAAGACAGAAGCAGTAGTAACACTAGCAGAGACTTTAGCAAGACAAGATGACTTTACTGTCACACCAGATCTCATCTGCCATTATACCCAAAGATAGAGATAAATCTGTGATTGCAACTGAGGCTGTCCCTCCACACTCTGAGGAGGAGAGAAAGTTGTGAAGGTCTGAGCCCACTTGCCATGCAGAATGTTACAAAACTCTAGCTGAGGGAGATTGTAAAGATCCTCTGAAGGACCCACTATGGGGGAAGAAGGAATGACTCAGAGCAAATGCATGATTTGGCCCAACTGCTTCTTCCAGAAGGGGACATCAAGTAGACGTACATTGCTCCCCAACCATGCCAGCCACACCGATGGCCAAGTTTACCACTTCATTTCTCTCCTGAAAGTGCAGGCTTGCTTCTTCATCCAGCAGTAAACAAGAAAAATAGTTACCTGCAGATACGGCTGGGAAGGCAGCAGCCAAGTACAGTGACTGCAAGCTCACACTGCCAGGTCATGGGGAGCTTCTCACCAACAACCACCTCCAATACAGGTCTGAGCTCCAGCTCTGCTTTGCCAGCAGCCTTGCTACATGCTATTGCCTTTTTCATGAACTCTGGCTCCAGCTACATGCTCACTGGAGAGTGTGTGCCACTGCATGGGCCAAAGTGAAGTACATCTCTGACAACAGCATATGTATTTATGTGAAGGCCAAGGACCTCAGAATCTATAACTCAGCTTCAGATGAAAAACATGCATAAAAATTCAGCATTTTTATTCTACATGGTCTTTTCCCCCTTCTTTCCCCATCCTTTCCTCCTCCCACCCCCACCCGCCCGAGTCAGGAAGGAGCTGGCTTTGTTTTTCTTTTTGGAGGAAGTCTATGCTGATGAAAGTAATAAGGAAAATTTAAATCAGTTGGTGGCTTTATTGAGGATCTTGGACAGCAAAGACACAAACAATTGTTATCATAAATGTTTCACTGAAAATGCAGTATCTTTGTTTTCTACAATATTTAACTCAAGAAAGTTTATACAGCGTGAGGAGAATTATTTCCTAAGAAATGAAGTCTCAGTACCACTTCTATCTCATTTTCTAACTTGCCTAATCCTTCTGTCATCTTCAAAAAAAAAAGAGCCCAACAGGTTAGTTATTGAAAACAGAAGAAAAAATGTCTACAATGCAAAGTACTTGGTTTCTTCTCTGCAACTCATTGGTTCCCCATAACTATGTCTATTTGAAGTGGCACTGTACCAAACCATTCAAACACTTGGAAAGTTTGATGTTAGCAGGCTGTTTAAGTCACAAGTTCTTTGGGGCAGAGCACTTCTCAAGTTATGCATATTGCCTCAAAAAAACAGACCCATATCCAGCCAAATAACAAAGCCACAAAAATTCCATCTACAAATTAATAAAAAAAGCCCCAAAACATTGTCCCAAAAATGTGTTTTGAGGAATGTGAATACGTGGATTTTCATCTAGACATTTCCATGCTGATGCCATTATTAATGCTCCTACAAAAGAAAAAGGAACCTGAAATATCAAGTCCAATCAACCTCAGAGGACCTCAACAGCTTCTTAACTAATGATCAGATACAAAAAATGTATAATCTAATCACTATCAGTATTATCCCATCCCTTTCAAGAGATTTCTTCCCCACTGATGCACACAACAGGGCACTAGCAAACAGGTAACTCACCGATTCTTAGAAAGCTGCTGAAGCAGCACAGGGTCTCCCAACTTTAAAAATAATCCATAAGTCAGAAGAGTGATTAAATGCTCTGTTTCCATGGCCTTGCATTTATTACATCAGGACGTGATGGCTCACTAGCAGGCAAAGCTAGCTCTGGTAGTATTTACTTGAAGCTGCAAAACAAGCTCCAAGATGTCCCAAGAAAAGTTCACAGAACTTTTCAAATTCCAGCTTTCCCAGTAAGGAAGCAGTAAATCTGAAAGGGGCAACCAAGAAAGCGTATTATCTTCTAGATGCACAGATGTATAGCGTTTAGCTCCACAGAATTACTAAACTCAACAGTTTAGCAATTGGCACATCAACACTCTATGTGATTAAAACCAACAGGTTTTTAAGGCATTAGAATGAGAAGTAAAAAAAAACCAAACACCTCAGAAGGCAACAAACCAAATGGCCAATTGACCAAACTCATGATTTGCTGTGCCATCAACAAACTATCTGAGATACAAGATCCTCCCACCAATTCATGGTGCAAGTTTGCTTATTTTTAATCCCATATGTACGTAGAATCAAGGATTCTTTGCCAAGAAGGTGCACACCAATTTCCTTTCAAATCATGTTGTTCTTCCTGAACTGAGCTTGAAGGTCCAGAGAACGTTCTTATCCTTAGTGTATTTAATTTTTTAATGCACGACTCTTGACAAAGCAAACCAGAAGGCCAATTAAGAGAGATGGAGGGATGGGGGAGACCCAAAAAAACCTAGCAATAACTTTGATTCCCATTGACCTTCCAATGAGCTTATCTGTTGCACAAGAGGCAACATCCCTTGCATAAGAAGTTATCCCACTGTTCAAAAGTTAGGAGACTCTTAAAGGACTGCTTAGTGTTACGCTCTGTTTTGATCAGCCATACTCCTGATAACTGCAACTTGCTTGAGAAGGAAAAGGCCCGCTTCTATTTTGAAAAGAGAAGACAATAAACAGTAACAGGATGAATGATGAATGTGAAGGACAAATTGTTTATATCCAGTCTATTATCATGAACTGAGACTATTTTAATTTTTTTTTTAAAGTGCTGTATTCTTTTTCAGTAAAATTAGAACAGTTCATATTTTTCCATAATAGGCAATATTTAAAACCTCTGTACACAGCTGGAGTTCACAATCCTTTGACAAAGCAAGAACAAAATCAAAAAAAGAACCTAAAATCCCACAGATTACCAAATGAACTCTGAAGAGATTACAGCCTAAACTGTAGAAAGCTACAGACTTTTTGCAGCAATTCCACAATCACATGTGGATCACGCAGCACTTGATCAACAATGCTTCATTCTAAAAAGAGGAATTATTTCTATTCAAAAAGTCACCAATTTTTATCGGTGGTTTTCTGCTAACTGGAAAATACCCCCTTGACTTGACAACAGAGCTCTCTACACAGAGGTTTATTGCACAGCAGTAGGAAAATAAAGCTTCTCATCAGCCTATTAACTGGAGAAAATGAAACACTCCTGATCAATCTGGCTAGGAATCAAATGTAAGTTCAACTTTCAGTTTTGCTCTTTATCTCCTGAATGCTCTTGGGCAAATATTCTGTTCCCTACATTGGGAAAACTGTCTTGTGCAGACGTAAGACTTGAGGATTTGTACATTCTACAATGTATAATTCATTTGGTTGACCCTATAAACAGTATCAGTTTTAGTATGCCTACTACAGTTCCCTTATTGCCATCTCTATCCCATTCATAAATGATATAAAAAAGCATTATTTTAAGATGTATTGTGGCTTCGACCCCTCTGCACTTCACCATACATAAAAAGGCAGTAATCGTCTCTCTTTTTTCTCTCTTCTTTTTTACTGTTAAAAACATAAGCTCTGTTGAGTGTGGAAGCCTGCTGCTATCTGCCCAGCTGTAACTACCTTCCAAGAGAATAGGCTAATGTGTTGCTTCTGAATTCAGCCATGAACTTCCATCTTTTGTTTTAATTGTACCAACCCCATCCACAGCACTTAAATCTTATTAAGTGCTTCAGGGGCACCCATCACCCAAGTGATGTGGGACAAGCAGCTAAAAACTGCACTAGATGATCTTTGCTATTAGTTTCAGCAATAGTTCTGAAAAACGGTTTGACAGGGCCCAACTGCTTTAATATCAAGGCTAAGATGATACTGTGGCTGCCCCATCCCTGGTAGTGTTCAAGGCCAGGTTGGACACAGGGGCCTGGAGCAACCTGCTCTAGTGGAAGGTGTCCCTGCCTGTGGCAGGGGGTTGGAACTGGATGGCCTTTAAGCACCCTTCCAACCCAAACCATTCTGTGATTCCATGATCATGAACTGTATCAACAAAGCATTTGCCACGAGTTGCTGGTGAGCTGCAAAGCCACAACAGTTCTAAGACAAGCTGAGCAAAAGAGTTCTAAAAAGTTATATTTATATTAGTGCTTGATACTTGTTGACATGACTACATTTCGCCTCCTTCCCCTTAAAGCCACAATAGAATGACATGAGTATAAGGGGGCATGTGCATGATTCCTACTCTTGAAAGCACCAGAAGCACAGCACACACACAAATGCTATGTATAGCACAGGAGAAAAGCCTTCCTTAAGAATTCTTAAAGCAGTTAACTAGGCTAAAGGTCATGGAAAGGTTTAACTGTGCTTTTAAGAGAAGTGACCAAGGATCTTGGGATCCTGGTAGGCAACATAAAACAAAGATCTCATTTTAATAAGCATACAAGCTAAAATAGCCATGCAAAATTACAGTATGTGCAACAGCTTATATTTTAAATATTATTTCAATTCTTAACAGGACAAACGCAGAGGGGACCTCTGTGGTTAAGCCATCTGTACTGCTGGACAGAGAGAATAACATACAATTCTTGCAGCAGTCAATGTCCCAAACCGCAAAAACATTCATTACCAAGGAACAAAAACAACCTCCCCACACCCCTGCCGCAGGCACACAAGATAGTAAAAAACAAATGTGTCAAAACTTTTGCACCCAAGGGTGTAGAGTCTTATGGAAACTCCAAGACAGGATATGGAGTAAGCATGCCTCAGCCCTTCTATACTTAAAAATAGCTGCTATGCAGAAACAAGACCATGTAGGCAGGGTTCTAGCAGCCATAAATTAATCGGAGAAACCAGTTCTACAGCACAAAGTGATTCCTCTTGTCCAGCTCCAACTCTTTAGGAGCATAAGGAGGCTTACACCTTTGATGAGTAGCTTAAGAATCCTTCTGAACATTTAGGGAAGGAAGTTATTCCACATGCTGTCACCCTTTTGGGCATTATCCCCATTTTTCATGGCTCAGCTCAAGGGGAGAGAAACAGCAGCTGCTGGCAGCAGGAAGCTCATATGCCAGGACACACAGACACTACAGGAGCCGTTAAAGACGCAGGAAGAAAAGGTAAAAAGGAGAGAGATTCAGGCACGGGAGAGAAAGGAAGGTAATCAGGAGTTTAGCCAAACCTGGCTCCTAAAATCAAGCACAAGTAAAAAACTCAGTCTGAGACCTTGCTAGGCAAGAAGAGAATATGGCACATACAAATCCCGCAGACACGTGAAGTTCATTTTACTCTTAACGCAACTGTCCTGTAATAAGCAAGGATAAAAAAATATAGGGGATTGGAACTAGATGATCTTATGGTCCTTTCCAACCCTAACCATTCTACGATTCTATCTTAAATACTCTGCATTCTCAGCTCTGGTCCTTTTTACTGGCAGCTGCTGCAGAGAAGCTAGAATCACCAACTTCAAAAAGTAGATTAAATGCTGATCTTCCTGTAGTAACTGCACACACTCACCCCGAGTTTAAACTTGCCAGGTACAAGGCCTCCAAAGAATAGAGGGCTATTGCTTTCATCATCAAAACACATTACTGTAGATAAGGTGAATTCCCAGTGTAATTACCAAATTATAGCATATTCTTGCTGCAACACAGAGGTAGCTGGTAGCAGTTTGTAGAGCCCAGGGCTCCTCGGTTTCACTCCCACATATACCCTCTTAGTGAACCCAAGTGGGTGCTTCAGCCCAAAGATTTGTAGAAATCATTCCACCCACTACAAATGTACCCTTCTTTCTGCTGTTAATTATCTCGAAGGGCTGCTGCGAAGCCTACTCATGCTTGAGCAAGGTACTTGAAGATCTTCAAGAAGAAGGCTCCATGACAGATTCAGCTTTTCATTCCTGGCGTGGCTAAGACTTCTCTCTGTGAATGAGGGAGTGAGTGTGGGTCAGTGAGCTGTGAAAGCACAGCTATTCAGTGACAGCAGGGTTATAGCACTATTTTAAGAGGAAAACATATTCCTTCCTCAAATTCCATCCCATTCCTCTAACCCTCCAGAGCAATCCATCTGAATGTAATTTCCCTCTCCAAACCATGAAAGAAAGCATTCTGGTTAAGTAAGGCAGATTCATTTTCATTATCTGATTTTAGGTAGACTCGAGGTCTGAAATTCAAGGGGAAACAGCAGTGTTATTTTAAACCACATTTGTACACATTGTGTGCAGCAGACATCAGGCAATTTTTGTAAATTTTACTCTTTACCAGCCTATATTTTAAATTGTTTAGATGGTCACACCAGCAGTAAACCATTGCAAAATAATCCAATATACACTATGTATTTGGTGCCAGTTTTATTTTTATGTGCTAAGTATTGTCTGGAGTATCACTGCCTGATACTAGAAGACAGCCAGGATCTCCGTGATCTATTTGCCATCAGGCAATGATAAAGCAAAAGGGAGGCTGCTCATCCATCAGTGTACCTACAAGAAGTGACATGGCTTTAGCCACAAATATGGGGGGGAGTGGGGGATGTATGTGAGTGTGGAAACAAAAAAACCACCAAAACAGTTTTAAGTGGGTTTAGTTTAGAAAACATATGAAGTGTGTGTGTTCTTCTCATCCAGAAGAGGAGCTGGGAAGGCAGTGAGATAAAAAGAAAAGAGTAAAACAGTCCAAGCAGTAAATGCTTTTATGAGAGGCTAAAGATCATTTATTCCCAGCCAGCGGAGAAAGGACACACTGAAGAAATTAGATGAGGTTAGGCTTTATGTTTGTCATTGCTGGGGATGGGAATGCAGAGATGACGCAGAGAGAACCATGCTCTGAAGATACTGAAGCACACTGTGGAAGATGCAGAATTGCTTACAGCAGGTGATTTTTAACAGCAGCTGGATAACCACTGCCCAGGTATGGCTTTTGTACCACTAAATCCTGCCCCAGTGAAGGAGTTTCATCAGGGCTCGGTGGACTGAACTCCCCACACTATTCCACTGACAATCTTGATACAAGGGTGTGGGATGCCTGTGCTTATGCTCAGGCTTACCCAAAAGAGTTTCAACAGCTCTCCCAGTAATATAATACATCACTGTTCGTGTTGCCCTCCTGAAGCAGATGAATTTAGTAGCTTTATCAATTGCTAACTTTCAAACATTGTTAGATAAACTGCTAGCTACCTTTTATGTTTTTGAGTACACAAGCAGTAGGTTTTTTCAAGCTCTCGTTATGTTTTCTGGACTGTGCATGGTCGTTCCCCCCCCCAGTAATGACAGGGTTTTAGGAAGACAAGAGATTTACTTCAGACTGTTGGTTTTGTTTGGCAGCCTACAGTTTTTAAATTACAATGTTAAACAGTAACAACAGAATATAGCCCTGATTATATACCATTTCATCTCCATTGGCCTGAATTAGTTCATTTCCATTGGTCAGGAGGATCTCTCTGAAGAGTGTGCTCTGAAAAAGTCCAGCGAAAGTGCTTTCTACAAACCATGAAACTTAGGACTTGTTCAGATTGTCTGGGATGGCAATAAAATGTTTTAAAAATCTCCCAACAGCACACTCTGAACCTACTCATTATTGTTTTATCATGTTTCTCAATATATTACCTACTTCAAATAAAAATCTTCACATACCAGAAAAGCCAAACGACGGGATTCAGTGTGCGTAATTTAGTGCACTCCCATCCCTGCAGAGGCTGGAAGCAAGTTATGTGTGTTCAAGATCACTTTTCTATGGACACATTATTTTAAAGGAGGGTTCCTCAAACTCCTCTGTCTTTTCCCACAGACCACCCATTAAGCACGCCACATGAACTTCCCTCCTGGTGCACAAGGCAACCACTCTCAGACTGTCCTTAATACCCCTGTAGCAAGTACTGAAATTGGTTACATGGAACAGCATATTTCATCTTCTTTTAACACAGTTTAGCAGCTGGAAAGGAGGACAGCCAAGTCCATGTGAGCAGCCAACACTATACGGACCACCAAGCAGCATACAGAACATGTTTAGCTGAAAAACTAAACAAAAATAGAGTATCAGCTGTGATTTGGAGACGCATCAAATTGCTGAGATACTCATTAGGTAAGGCTCGCAAGCACTTTAACCATTTTATTTAGAGGAGAACACATTCACTAGAGCATAAAGCAATTTTCATCTGATCTGTTTTGTTAAGAGGCAATTTCTAAACATTATTGCAAAACTGGCTCTTGGCAATCTCCCCCTGTGCAATGCACAACTGGTGTTCAGCCAACCAGTTGGGAGGGCTGCAGCCTCATGCAATCCTCACTAGCTAATGCTAAACAGATAATATCTCTGCAGTCTGAGCCCCCACCTCCTCCTGACCTCGAGTTCTCACCCGAGCATTTTACAGAGGTTAAAACACACATGGGACTTTCCCAAAAGCAGAATTACACTGTTCACAACAATTTGCTTATTCTTCTGAGGATTCCGCTGCAGTTTGCTACTCAAGACCCACAATGCATGTGACAGCTTAAATGCAAATATACCATCTCCTGGGGATTATGGCATTTTGCTCCAGACACCAACAAGAAGCTTTGAAAACTAGCACTTTGAAAACAGCTGTTAAACTGAGCATCCCCCAATCTTAACAGTCAACTTTTGTACTTGGTGCTGGTTGGAGATTAGAACCTGCACTGAACTCTGTGGGAGGATAAAGTGACAACTTCCATCATACGTCAGTCACGATGACCAGAGCTCCCAAGGCCCACTTAAAACCCCACTCTACATGTAGACAGTAAACCCTACAAAGAAAGTGAAAACTTTCCCACTCTTTAAAAACAACTAGGCAACAGGACCTCACAGGTCTGCGCTGTGATGTTTGAGTCTGACCCTGTGTCCATATGGAGCAACTGGATAGCAGAGGGAGACCCATCACATACACATGGGTGACCTACGGACCTGCACCACTACCAGCTTTCATCAAATAACAGACTGGTTTGGGTTGGAAGGGACCTTAAAGATCATTTAGTTCCAACCCCCTGCCACGGGCAGGGACACCTTCCACTAGACCACGTTGCTCCAAGCCCTGTGTCCAACCTGGCCTTGAACACTGCCAGGGATGGGGCAACCACAGCTTCTCTGGGAAACATGTGTCAGGGCCTCAGCACCCTCATTCTGTAATACCAAATATTTCCATTGTCTTGCAAATGAGAAGGTTTCATATTTTGTTTAAGGATTCTTTAAAAGCACAAACTTGTATTTTGTCTAATACCATAGGACACTAGCTTCAATTCCGCAACGGTGTTTACCGTAGTCAAACCACACTGGAACTATCTGTCAGCTGACTCACGACAGTTTTCTTTGTGAGAATTAATACGGCGCTCTGCTTGTACCCACAAAAATTGGAAACAGCCTGTCCATTCAAATTTCTGGTATTTTCTGATTTTAGAACAAGCAGAAGTGGCATTGGGCTTTGCCAAATGGCTTAAGTGCAAAGGCAGGGCTTAAAATAAGGACTGGGGATATGGCAGGAAAAAAAAATTACTTGGATGCTTCACATTCTGTGATGCAGAATACATGGGAAAAATTTGCTGTTGTTATTTTAAATAACATAAAAGAGTTTTAAAACTACAGAGGAAAATGAAGATTCGTGCTACTTCTGCATGAACTGATGTAGAGTAATGCAGAGAAAGGCGTGACTTCCTTGGACATTTAAACACAGCTCTTGTTGCAAGTAACAGGCCAATCCAGGAATGGAAAACAAACCCTGCAGTGTCCCCTTTTTAGGTTCTGGGTGCCAATGGGAGCAAGGTTCTTTCCTGGTTTTGGTTTGGAGGGTGGGGGGCGTTTGTTTTTTCAGGGGGTTTTTTGGTTGGGATTTTTTTTCCCCCAGTTTATTTTATTCCTCCTTGGTTTGGCAGACAGCTGTCTGGCCAATAATAGTAGATTATGCAGCAATGATAGTTCCAAACTTCTAATGGATAAAACAGTGGTTCTACATTCGGCTTGTAAATTTTCTCCAGGACTTGAACAAATATAGGCTTGACAAAGGTATGCTTGTTTCTGATCTGAATTGTTTCCAATTTCTAGCTCCAGATGTTACATTAACTCCAAAGGAGCAAACCTTAAGCTGGAAAAAGACATTTTACTTCTACCTCCAACAAATGCATTTGTAAAATGCAGAAAGCCACTAAAAAATAGCGTGTGCTGGATTCTGCTGCTGGCAAATGTTAATTCACTGGAATAAAAGTGAAGTAGAGTCAGATGTGGAAAACTCAAACACAGGTTCCACTATCTGATACGGTTTTCTTCTAACAGTTAAGAATCTTCCCAAGTAAAATCATCTTACTGAAAGGAACCTGCCACATGATACTTCGCAGTGTGAAGCTAAGAGAAGTTTTTAGTGCCAAGTTGTGGACAATTTTTGTGCAATTCTCATTAGTGTCTTCCAGTCAAAGATTTAAGATTTTGGTTTTGTGAGAGCCTGTTAGTAAGGAGAGCAAAAAGAAGATGAGGTGAAAAGGATTACTTAAGATAACAAAACCTGTAAAATTGTGCTCGTATTTATATCACTGATAACCCTTAATTTACCTCCTCTAACAGAGGACCCTAAAGTCAGTGTTTGTCCAGCAAGTTACCTGAAGCATCTGTCCTGCTGGAACTACAAGAAGAAAGATTTTCTGCTCTCATTATTATTATTCTATTAAACTGTTTTCCAGTATTGTGGAGGCAAAGACATGGCGCTTCTAATAGTTTAGCTTTTTCTCAAACATCTGTTAAAAAACAGCAGATTTGCTGGAAAAGAGAGCATGTTCAGGATTTCACAGATTTCTTTTCTTTTCTTTTTTCAGAAGTCAGCCAAGGGTCAGAAAACAAAATAATCTGACTTTCTTTATTTTGAAGTTAAAATGATCACAGTATATTACAAACTGAGTTGAAGATTCAACTCTTCCAATATCTCAAGGGAAGTGTTAATAAAGAGGTGTCATGATGCCACTGAACACAGCTGTTTTCATAAATTGATTTAATGTATCTTTGATGATCAGTGTATGATTCTTAAGGAGATAATGGAATGGGATCCTACACTCTCTGGGACATGCCTGCACTCTGTTGTTAATGCAAACGACACAAGCTTTATCTTCAATGGTGCTGCAGTTCACATACTCGCAAAGCACACGATTAGCTCAAATTATCTGAGTAAGATACATAAATAATATTGCTCATTAACTGATGATATTCTTGCTTGAGAGGGTACACCACATTCTACCATCATTTTCCCGGCAGCTATCATCTGCAGCTGTGATATATTTTTATCCCTGGGTCCAAAAACTTTTTGCAAGCTTTATGCCAGTGACTGTATTTACTTCAACACTGCAATCTTGGCACCAAATTAAAATTTGGTAGCATGTCACTTTCAGACAGAAAAGCTTGAGTGATGTTTACCCCATGAAACTATTTTCCCTTTAAACTGGAGGCGCATGTGGCTTGCTCATAATTCTGCTGTATTGCAAAGTAGCAAAGACCATAATCTGGCAAAAATTGTTCCTTCCTTTATCCAAGCATACCAGTCTTCTTGTACCCATTTTGCAGGCTAGTAGTCTGTGTCTCCAAGAAGGAAAACACATTCTGGAATTCAGCCCAGAATCTGCATTCTCAGAAAAGATTTTGAGTCTAAATAATTATTTAAAACTGAAGAAAATCTGAGAAAGAATGGAAATTTGGGGCTTTAAAGATGAGTTACATAGGAGCTGGACCGATAACCAACAGGATTGGTTCTGCTGCTTTTGCAGCTGACTCATTACTGCTCTGTACAACCTCATGGTTGTTAATTGGTCATTCTCTTCAGTGTCTTTTCACTTTTGGTATTTGCAGAATTGTGTGATATGTGTACGTTTGACATCTTGATATGTAATCAAGGATAAAGGTCCCAAAAAGGAGACTAGAAACAATATTAAAGTGGTGATGCTCTGCACTGAGAGAAGGTTGTAAAACTGCAGAAGGCAGTTCTAAACAAAGATAATAAAACATACTCATGGCCACATATACAACAGCGATCTGACAACTGACATCATACACATCAATAACAGCTATCTTACCTTCCTGATGAAGGCCAAAGTTCTTAGATTGAACTTGGACAGCTTAAAAGCTAAACTTTCATTTAAAGAGATGTTGCCAAGCACACTAAGCAAACACGACTTACTCAAACACTCATGGTAATCTGTTCCACCTGTCCTGCTGATGCTTAAATAAGAAAATAACCCTGCAAAGTCCATTCTTTTTTCTAAACAGCCAACATTCGTTCAGACTTTATAGTAAGGAACTGGCGCTAGTTTCTTTTTGCAGTTTTAAATGTGTGTGCATAATGCTTACACATCTCCTACGGTGCAGGACTGCTCTATTCTTGTATACAAACTCTTCAGTTAAAAAGTTATCAAAGTCTAGTTTCTAGAGAAAATGGTGAGGTTTTTGTAGAATTCAGTGTATGGTTTCTGCCCCACAATAACATGTCAGACAAGTTACACAGAAGAAAGCACTGCATGCAGCTGTAATTCAGAGCACAGCAGCTGACGAGTTGTATTTTTATCCCTGCAACTTCTCCACGTGCCTGTTGATGCCCAAGCCTCCAGAAACCATGCGACAGCTTTTCATTAACACTGCTACAGAGACTCTCAATTGCTACGAAGCTTTACTGAACCAATGATGAGTTCCTGTCAACACAGTGGTTTGCAACAGCAATAACAGTCACGCAGCAGGGAAGACAGACCTGAAGTCACCTTAGTTTCCAACACAGACCAACATTTTATTTATAAAAAGAAAATAAATTAAAAAAAAAAAAGTGAACTGCTGCTAAGAGTCTAAAAACTGAGCATAGGAAAGAACCTGTAAAGCAGCTTCCTCCCAGTTAATGGCCAGAGAGCTAAACAGCTGGAGAATTTAGCCATAATAAAAAGAGAATGGCAGAATTTACAAGTAAAAGAACAAACTTCTACCTCATACTAGTATACTGGTTTGAGTGTACCTGTCCTGAAGCGTGGGCTTCCAAGTAAATGATTACTTTTCCTGTTGTCCATTCAAACAAGTCCTTCCACCTACCTCTGGCTCTTGCTAAGCAAGAGCCAGAAACATGTCTGGAAAACCCTCTTGACGCAAGACCTGAACTGTTCACATAGGCTCTTCGAAATATGTTAAGAGAAGGAATACCTAAAAGGCAGCATCTTCCATCAGAAACTAGTATTTGTGGACAAGAAGGTTCTAAGAGGCTGCCAACAAGCATATAAACAGGTGTCATGTTATTGACAATCATGATAATGAATCAGATTGTATGACCAGCAGATGCTCGGATTCAGTAACACAAGCCTGTTACATAATCCCAATCCCTAACAGTACAAAACGAGTTCCAAGGATAAGACTGAGAGAAGACTATAATGTAGTATTCCAGAACAGATCTTTGTGGAATTCCAAAATACAAGCACCCCTGGGGAAGTAACTGTGGAATAGCTGTTAGTTTTTGAATTCATATTCCAACATAAACAAAACAAGTTTTGTTACCTTAAAAACGCCTTATAATCTGTACAAGGAAGGTGATACTAACGGGTCCCAAGAACATTCCTCAAAGCTGGGCACTGCAGTACATGTCCTTTAGAAAGAAAACCCTTTGTGTCCTGCAATATTGATTCCACAGGATCCTAGGAATCAGAAAAGCACAAAAAAAGCACACCAGAATCTTTACCTGTATCTACCAAGTGCCATCTGGATGGGGCACAGTGGCTCTTACATGTGCATTTTTGCACTCTTCCAGTGTCAAGAAGCAAGTATGGCTTGGAGGACTGAGTCGGCTGTATCGAGAACTTACAGTACTCCACATCCTCCCTCACTGCACACAGACTTCCTCAAGGGAACAAAAAAAATACCCAAAACAACAAAAACACAACCAGCAACTCAAAATAACCAGGCGAAAGGCCAGTGCTTACAAAGATCCCATAGCCACTGTTCAGGGAAAATAAGTCACTTGCATCATTCCCCACATGCAATAAGCTTTGGGCTGGCTGAATTCTGCCTCTGAGGACCAGCGCCAGATGTGCTCTATCTCCAGATGCCAGCAGTTCCACACCCTGGGGATCAGCAACCAGACTTATTTTCCATGAGCTGCAATTACTGTAGCAGGATGGAGGAGGGCTGAATGTGTCAAGGTGGTAAATGAATCCTAGATCATTTAAATCTTTTGCAGATAACAATGAAGACCTTAATTTGGACAACGCAAGTTGGGAGATAACATGCAACAGAGGTCACAAGCATGAAGTACTTCTGGCTGCCCATCTTCTCTCCATTGCGCAGCAGGCTGAGTGCCAAGCAGCAATCCTCAAACACAGGCTTAACTGCAGCTTCTCCAGTTTTAGCAATTCCATCATGCACAGACAATGTCAGTGGAGCCACATGCCAAGGGGACAACAGGCAGCCTCTTCAAACTGCCAGAATCAGGAGGGTGGTTTGGGGTGTTGTGTTTTGGGGGTTTTGGTTGGGTATTGTTTTGGTGGTGGTGGTGGTTGTTTTTTGTCTGTGGGGTTTTTCCCTTTCATTCAATGATGCTGCCTCATCATCCTACTTAGAGAAGTAGAGAAGTAACCCAACAAGTTTCCGAGAGCTCTCTTGACCACTGTTTTTAATTTCCCACCTACAGACATTCCAGCCTTTAGCAATCTTGGTTCTTGGGAGAAGAGGGGAGTACATGACACAATACAAAACAAGCAAGTAAAAGGAAAAACAATACACCAGATCCCTGCCTAGAAGAACTTTCAAGCTGAGAAGAAAAACTACTAATACAGGAGAAGCACACAACATGCAGAAATTGTAAAATAAAAGACTGCAAAAGGTATGGAAAGTTGTTATGCAGGATCAAAGACGACGGGGCACAATTTTCATTAATAAAATACACATCACCCTACATTTCGGGCATCCCTTACCTACCCTTCTGTTAGTATGCAGCTTCATTTCTCTCCAATGAAACATCAGTCATTCATAAAGTAATATGATGGAAAACCAAGTAGATTTATTACTAGAAGGTTATTTAAACTGCATTATGTATAGGCATAGATTACTCTGAGGTGCTTCTTGTGTAAAACACTCTAAAATGCATTCAGAGAACCCATTTATGCACCAGTGTCCCCTTTTCTCAGATGAAAAGCTAGAGTTCACACACTTCAGGGCATGCTTCTGTAACAACACCAAAACCAAATCCAGGTATACTGAATCCCAGTCCCATACCCAGCAGCTGTGAAACTTTCCTCCTTAAAATTATGTATTGAGATTAAACATGACTTAAATTCTCCATAAACAAGATGAGCTTTCTTCAGAAATCAAAGTTATTTAATAACACAACCACTAGAATGAAAGGGGAAGAAAAAAACACCCAAGAAGAAAAAAAACAAAAACAAAACCAAAAAAAACCCACACAACAGAGCAGGAGAAACTGATTAACCAAGTATTTAAGCACATAAGAACATACATATATATTATATACACATATACATATGTGGAATACCCCTCACACACACCCCACCCCCAATATCTCACACACTTCCACAAGAAAAAAAACAAAAACAAAACCAAAAAAACCCCACACAACAGAGCAGGAGAAACTGGTTAACCAAGTATTTAAGCACATAAGAACATACATATATATTATATACACATATACATATGTGGAATACCCCTCACACACACCCCACCCCCAATATCTCACACACTTCCACATGTACGTACTTCACCATAAACTAGCCAGGACCTTATAAGATATTACTTCTGTCTAGGTCAACACTTCTGCCAACTACAAGCAAATCTGTCCCTGCTCCGGGGAGCTGAGTGGTCTGGTAGCACATTTAAACTCTGAGTAATTACCAGTCACAAAGTAAAATCCAGGCATTTTCCAGTTCTCTAGCTCACGCAAAACAACTTCACTTTCCACAAATGTCTTGAAGGCTCTTTAAAACATTAAAATTTGCAAACAGCAGAATGACCCTGGCATTAACAGGCACCCAACACAGGGATTTTTGTCACAACCAGTCAGGATTACCTGAAGAAGCATTATCACCCCCCAATCCAGACAAACGTGTTGTTTTCAGTTGCTTTGGAAGAGGAAGGGAAGCTCAAAAGTAGCCAGGAGAACTCCATGGCCAACTCTCCACCCTTTAAATTAAAAATCTTCATAGATGAGCATTTAATTTTTCAGTTGCAGTTAGATGTGATTGTAACATCGAGTGGAATGACCACAGCCATGAAAACATTTCAAAGAGAAGATTAATCACAACCTATGTCACATTTTTGGCCACAAACTGGCTGTGAACAGACAGCAGCTCCTCTGAAAATATTATTTGTAGAACATGTCTGTCAAAGTTCATTAGGCAAATAAGACCTAGTAGCAGACTGTTAATATACCTACTGTCAAGCATGCTATTTGAAGTTCAAATGGTATGGATTAGTTCTGCACACAAGCTACAGAGATCACTTCAGTTACTCTTCTGCAACTCTTGCAGAACACCTACAGTTTATCTGTTGGAGGGACAACATAGCAGGACGTTCCCGGAATGCACTGATCATGACTTCCTTCTTGAAGTGTTAAGAGGACCCAAATGAGGAGAGGGGCTATGCTGGACCCTGTCTGCAAAAACAAGGAGGGGCTGGTGGGGAATGTGAAGCTCAAGCGCTGCCTTGGCTGCAGTGACCATGAAATGTTGTAGTTTGTGATCCTTACGGCAGTGACGGGAGTGCGCAGCAAGTCGCTACCCTGGACTTCAGGGGAGCTGACTTTGGCTTCTTGAGGGATCTGCTTGGTAGGATACAATAAGATAAAGTCCTGGAGGGAAAAGCGGCAGAGCGGACAAAGAAAGCTGCTAATAATCAAGGATCACCTCCTCCAAGCTCAGAACTGATGCATCCTGACAAAGAGGAAGTCAGGCAAGTACTCTATTTGAAATAACTAGTTACGCAAGTTAAAACTTCCAAAGCCTCTTTAAATGATACGCACAATAAAAGTAGTGATTGATACACTGGTTAATTTATGAGTCAGTGGTCAAAGGTGGCACCTTCTGTAAAACAAAGGATTAGGTTTTAGGGTTTTAAATTCTGCTGCTTTGAGAAGCTCAAGAAACAGCATTCTGGGTTTTGTATTAAGCTACAAGTGCTAAGAAAGAACCCTAAGTATGTTATACAGATATCCCCTATAGTTACATATCAGAGAATAAATTTCATAACCTTTTATTCCTCCTCCTCCTTGAATTATTCACTGTCATCAGCAGAGACAGCTTGTTATCCAAGAGCCAAACTCTTGCTTTTTCACTTCCTCCATAATGAAATGGAAAACAGATATAAATCTACTACTTCAGAATATATCTTCGTGGCATCACCAAGATGTGATTGAAGTAAAACAGTATCTGAAAACAGACAGACAGCAGCAACATTTCCTGGGTTATTCCAAATGCCACGGCTTTGTGACTGTCCTTTTAAAGCAACACTTCTTTGCCCCAAACCCCTTCTTTTTCTATCTGCACAATAACTTGTAGAAGCTGTCCTTTATCAATCATTTGGAAATGCTCCTTGAACAAAAATAATAATAAAGACATAAGGCCTTTCATGTTGTCTCAAATATCAAGTATGCACCACTTCTAAAACTTAAAGCTAAAGAATTCAACTTAAAAGAATTAATAAAATTCAAGACAGAGATTTCAAGCCTTAACAGCCTCTTCATGGTTACACAGGAATATGCCACAGCTTACACAGCATCATAGAAACGACAGACTGATGGAAAAGGACATGACAAAGTGAGCAAGCACCCCAGAGGGTGCCAGACAGACCAAAAATCTCATAACAACGAAGTTGCTGGCGGACAACCCAGTGTCACCAAAAAAATACCCTTCAGTCTTACCTGAAGAGCCAGATATAAAGAGTAGGTCATTTAGGAAGTCTATGAAACAAGAAAAAAATCAAAAATCCACTCTACAAAGAAATAAAGCTTCAGGTGGCATAAGGCAACTACTCCAGAAAGGTCTTAGAGATGCATCATGGTGGGAAACCTGCAAAACACTCTTCTACACCATGCACAACCCAGCTCTTTAGTTCAGGAGCATGTACAAGAGACAACAGGGTTCTTCTCCCCACCACTGTTATTGTGAGTCCACCAAAAAAGCATTTCATCTCTTACAGCAGAGCCAAACCCAGATCTTTATTTAAGAGTTACCTAGAGAAAAGACAACAGCAGGAGTGCGGCATACCAAAGTGCAGCTGTAGGTCAGGACATCCTACACACTGGATAATTGGAAGCAATATAAGTCTCACAAAAACATTCTGGTTTGGTTAATCCACAAAATACATTGTCTTTTCAGCATTCTGTGCTGTTGTTTTTTTAATTCATCTAAGGACAAGTACACCAGGGCAGGCTTAGGGGTATGTCTCCCTCTCGATTTATAAAGGTACAAAAGGAAGCAACTTCACCTTCTCCATAGCCATGCTCTCTAGTGTGAATTTTGCACTAAAAATAAAAAAAAAAAAAAAAAAAACCAAAAACCAAACCAAACTTTCTTTTTTTCCCCTCCTTCTGAAGTCCAGCTAGGATGATTTTTAATTTGGAAGAACAGAAAAGAATGTGTTTACGCAAAATGAATGGGAAAAAAAGTACAAGAACCGGACAAAGCATCCATGAATGTAGAATCCAAGTAAAACTGAAAATTCCACACAAGTTTCTGCTAAAGTTTTTGACAAGGATTTAAGTGCATTATTGTTGTTAGGCATAACCTGGATCTAATTCAAAATGGCTTAAGCTGTAAGTACATACAGTATTCTATAGAAGTTCTCAAATGACACATCAATAACCCATATTATAACAACACTGTACACTTTCATTACGTTTTCTCATATCCTCCACTCTTTTTTCCCCTTTTGATTTAGTTAAAACCAGCACTGAAAAAGAACATCCACAATATCACATTTTAGTAATTCTACTTGATTTCCAAACCCAAAAGCCAAGAAATTCACTAAGCAGGTCCACTCCAACCACAGCTCCTCCTCATCCGCCAGCAGGTTTAGAAACATGAAGCAGACAACACTTGCTCCCACTCTGGCTTTTTTTGACTCTCAAAACACTACAGAAACAAGAGGTCAAGCTTCTGTCTTCACTTGCTGCCACCTCCTACCTCCGAGCTAATTCTTCTTGAGGATCAACAGTCTCCCAGAGCTAATTTATCACTTTTACTATCATGTTCAACAAGCTACAAGTATTAATTAATGTTTAATGAATCACATTTAATGCAACGACACAGTGAAGTGAAAGTCAATATACACTCAAGGCAACCTAAAGAAAGGGCAACAGAGAACCTCTGGAATCATCATTGTCAAATCCTGAACCAAATGAAGATATCTCAAGGTAAGTAATTCATTCAATCATTCATCTCCCTCTCAGACAAAAGTCAAGCCAACAACAAGGGTACTGTAAAAAGGACAGAATCATCAAACTGCATGCACTTTGAGAACAGAATCATCAAAGCACTGCACTTTGAGAGGACATCATGTGCCCTTTAACAAGAATCCATGAGAAAAAACCTGAAATCTGCCAAAAGACAGAAACACAATTTCAATCTTTCCACCTTTCATAGTAGATGGAAGAGTTATAACCTAGCACACTTGCCACTTCATTTCTCCAGTTGCACCATTTTCCACCTTAGTTCAGGAAAAGCATACTTCATAGTTTTATTGAACAATTACCTGGTTTATCTCTTTAGTTTCGACAGGAGGACCAGAGTTTAAAAACCTTAACTCTGCCTCCACAAAGACAACATCTATTACTGTTCAAAGGAAGTTACCTTTAACTGGGGAAGCTCTATTTCCTTATGTATACAAGACAAATAATAGATGCTACGTTAGCAGAATATTCAGGATTAGCTAATACTTACACAGCACTTCAGAAAGCCAAAGTGCCAAACAGTATTCAACAACTGCTATAAGTGGGGACATTTTTAAACACATATGCCAACATTTGAGCTTCTCACACCGTTGACAATCATACTAGGAACTTACTACTGCATCTGCTGTCAGTGCTGTTTATCGCAATAGCAATAAACCTTCATACTGTGAAATGAAGACAATTCTGTAGCTTATTCACAGTTGAGAAACTCCTTTTCCCAGCAGACTGTCCCTATTAAGGTAATCTAACAAACCACACTCCTATAAACTATTTATTGGTCTAAAAGCAGTTTCAGTTGCTTTAACCTTTTTATCATCCAGAGCAAACAAACCAATTTAAATCAAGCATGTGTCAATTTACCAGTGTCCTTGCAAAAGTCCCCCATGGATTTAACATTAATACAAAATGACACCTTACATCTGCCTATGCTGGCAGGCAAAGTGTGAGTCAAGTGAGAGTAAAGGAAACAGCGAAATTGAAAATCCCATTTATTACAGGGACCCTCAACACCCATTCTTTACACTATTTGGAGCTTCTCAGCAGAATTTTGTGGCTTAACAGATCTTTACTTTCAATCTTTACTAAACAGAAACCGCAAAAATGAGATGCTGGTGATCTCCACTTTCCGATTTTTCTAAGAGAGAAGGAATGGAAAGAACTGTTGGCCCATAAACTCCTAACAAACCACTACACCAAACAATACTTTGTGGGACATACTTCCTAGTTTCTCTCCTCCTCTCACACCACAACTGTTTCATCACCCAAAATCTCAAAAACTACTCAAAATATCCTATCTATCATGAGACTTTCCATAGCCTAATTTAATGGGACTAGGACTCTCCAGAAGTAATTCCTGCAGTTCAGAGGTCCCAGCTGTGGGCTGTCAGGAGATGGCACATCCTTGACTTCTTCAGAAACCTTCCAGCACACAAACAGCACATGGCTTTGGCCAGCCAGTGTCCCCAGCCAACAACCTAATGATTTGCTTCTGCCCTAAGTGAACTTGCAGTGTTCTTGGACACATCCCTGCCGGAAAGCAATAGAGCAAACAAGGAAAATAATCCACATACCTCAAAATCTCCAAACCAAATGCTGACTCCGTTATGCGTAGTACAGTTGCACTGTTGCTGGCCTATGCTGCAAACTGGGGGGATGCTTGTTCTACCGTTGCTCTTCCCTCAAGGCTCAGGTTGACACCTATTTGAGTTCTGCACAAAGGTCTTGAGCAGAAAATAACCACTACTTCCTCCAAGTATTCTTGGTGCTGTGTTTTTTCCAGCCCTATCAACTCTCATGAGAAATTCAAAAATTACCAAAGCCAAACATTTTGAATGTTTAATTGCTCTTGGGTTAAAGACAAAGAAAAAATCAGAGGATTTCTTAGAATGATGAGAAATAAAGTTACCTACCGTAGCTTCTTTCTAACAAGGAATTTAAACACAGTAATTATGCTGAACCTCAAGACGGCAGATTGCTTTCATACAATACAGCATGTTCACAAAAAATACTGACCTAACAGGAAACTAAACCTTGTCACTAAAGCTATTTCTGAGCATCACAAATAGGGAAATCTCTTTATTTGTGCTTTGACAAAAAGAGAGACAACTACTTTCAACTCTGTATTGCTGGCTAAACTTTAACGTTTAGAAGCAAGGTTACATTAGACACACTTTGTAAGTCACGTGTGTCTATATTCAGAGAGATTTGGTAACCTTTTTTTGTTGTTATGCTGCCAGGCCTTACCATAACAATAAAGAGTAACAGGTTCCTAGAAATGACCTCTGTGTTTGCTAAAAAGTTACCTTGGCTTGCATTACTCAAGAAATATGCCGAACTGAGAAAATTCACAGCTGGAACAAAACCTGTGGCCTATTTTACTAACAACCACATTATAAATGAGTAAAAAAAACCCCAAAAACATTCTTAAGATAAAAGTTAAAACAGCTGATGTTATAAAAGAAGAAAAAAAAAAGGTGCAAAAATACAAGAGGCAATGGTGGAATTTACACCAGGCTATTGATGAAATACTCTTCTGAAGTACAGACGTTGTGTGTCACGCTGATTTGTATATTACAGACACATCTACAGTATGAGTAATCTTAAAAAAAATCTCTGGATGCTTTAAAATTAATTTAAAATGAAATTAATTTAATTTAAAATGAAATGCATTCACACACCATACCTAAAAGATTGTTAAAGCCATCATACTTTGTCTGGAAACTGAAGATTCAGTGCTTCTAAAGGATCACCTTAAACTTCAGAGTCAGACTGGAGCTGCAGTATTTCCTCACTATTTCAAGAGGATTTATGACCATAATTTGTGACAGACACCCACATCATGCTAGTAGTAGTTACTAGGAAAATAGCCTCCTAAATCAATGACAGACTGACTGAAACGGCACCAAAATGCAGTTGAGGACTCCTACATACCATATTTTCCCATTGTAAAACTAAAATTTACATTAAAATGCATTTTTTATTCCACCTCCATCTCCAGTTTCAAACTTCTGTAACCACCCTGTCACACTTCTCACCTTTGTCATGCGTTTCTTAATATCAGGCAAATAGTCTTTCCACTGAAGAAATCTAAGATACAGTCTCGCAGTTCTGGGAAACGTCCTAGTGCACAAGCAACAGCTAACCATGCTTTTGTGAGTTTAAGTGAAAGTAATTCTTGCTTGAGGAAGAATTATCTCAATCACTTCCACATTTTAAGAGCCCCACATAAAACACCTCCTGTGAAGGATTAAACATTCAGAACTTAGTATATTTTCAGATGAAAACATGCTGTTGTCGTAACTATCTTGCTTCTTAGTATTTTGCACAGGCAAGAGATTCCTCCCTTCAAGGAAGCACTGAACGCAATGATCATTTTGTCTTATCTCAGTAAAAAGAAAGTCAAGTATAATCCATATCTGAAAGAGGCTCATCATGATTTAAAGACACATAAATAACACCACTCCTGACACCACCATGTATAAAGCAAGGACATAGCTCTGCAGCAAAATTATTTCATAGCCAAAGTATTCGGGATCTATTGTAACATGCCAAACTTTGCAGACGCTTTAAAACTGCAAACATTCCAGCATACCCCCAATCTTTCAGAGATGTATTTAAATATTGGTAAGATAAGCACGCAAAAATAAGAGGTAAAAGTCCTTTAAAGTTAAGCATCTGTGTAATCACAGTGGAGGTTCTCAGAAATTGAACTACAACCACGGAAAGCCTCTCAAAGTACATCCATGCTCCTTCTGGAAGGACAGATGAGCTGTCCTTAAAGGTACCATCCAGATCAACTTAACAAAAGAGTCCCATACCTTCCTACTAAATAGGCTGAACAAAAGCAATGTCATTAAGATTTATAACCACAACTATTTAGCTAATTAGTAAAAAAATGGTACATTTGTAGAAGAGTTTTTCCATGCACGTTCAGGAAGGTGACTCTTGATACAGAACACAGACTATGTTAAAAGAATCACAGTCTCTAAAATGAGGTGAATGAAAACCAAGCTCCAAGTTACAACTTATTTCTGAGTTCTATTGTGAACTTTTATTTTCATTAGAGTTCCAAATCCAAAGCTATTCCTTTTTTAAAATATTCCTGTTAGACTCTGTTAAGTAAGCATAAATGGTTAAATCTGTTAAGTAATGTAAAGGAGATCGTCAAGAACACTAGCAGCCTGTTCTCTCTTCATCTAAGACTCCTACATGTTGATTCCCCCACCCCCAAAGCTACATAGCTTCATTCAGTCAAGTAGGAACATGAACATCTTTACACAAACGTAAGCATTCAGAAGGGGACAAAGCCATGCTTCAGGTTTTCTGAAACACTTAAAAAAACCCCAAGGCAACATGCACAGAGAAGGTGCACCCGGAGATGTGAAGGGCATCTTTTTCACATAACCTTAACAGAATAAACAAGACATAACACACACCTGCACAGAGCTCCAACTAAAAACACGGAACGATGATGCCAGCAGAAAATGGTCTGTTCTCCGGCTCTAACTGACAGTTCTAATAATTACAGACAGTTTGAAAAGGTGGGTGGCCTAATAAAAGAGGCCCCGAGGTGATGTTCTGACAGCCTTGGACACACTGCCGAGTTTTCTAAACTACAGAGGAAATCACGACTAGGCTTCGGCTTGATGAACCTCCGGTGATGTATTCGGGCAGACCAGACGCAGTAGCAAAACAAACCCAAAAGTCTCACACACGCAGCCCTAACTCCCCATCTTCGGTGATACCCAGTGGGGACCGAAGCAGGGATGGGGAGAAAGGACGGGGAACGGACCTCAGCCTCTCCCCACGGGTGCTGCGGGCAGAGCACAGCCTCGATTCGTGCTTTTAAAGGATTAACGCGTTCGCTTAAAAACGGGAAGAGGGAAAGCAAAGGGCAGGCTCCGTGCCCGGGACGGCTGGCGGGTGACCGCGGGGCCCCG
>NW_009914955.1:5171-5677 GCF_000696875.1 Nestor notabilis | reverse complement strand
GGACGTTCGTGCTCAATGCGATTGGCTCAGCATAACCTGGAGTGAACATGAATGGAAGAAGCATACAATTGGACGTTTAGGTAGGAAAGCGAGGAGCGAGCCCAATGCAAGGGGAACCGTTGCGGAGCTCTCCAGGTGCTAATGAGGCCCAGCAGCAGTCTTCTCTCCTGGCTCTTTTGCTGTGGGAGCAGGAGCCGGACGTTCGTGCTCAATGCGATTGGATCGGCATATCCTGGAGTGGGCATGTATAGAAGAAGCATACAATTGGACTATCAGGTGGGAAACCGAGGAGCGAGCCCAATGCAACTGGCACCGTTGCGGAGCTCTCCATGTGCTAAAGAGGCCCAGCAGCAGGTTTCTCTCCTAGCTCTTTGGCTGTGGGAACAAGCGCCAGACGTTCATGCTCAAAGCAACGGGCTTCACAGAGCCTGAAGCAGGCATGGTCCTGAGAAGCATACAATTGGACTTTTAGGTGGGAAAGCGAGGAGCAAGCCCAATGCAAGCGG
>NW_009914955.1:551-5056 GCF_000696875.1 Nestor notabilis | reverse complement strand
GTGATGGTCAAAGAAGCATACAATTGCACTTTTAGGTGGGAAAGCGAGGAGCGAGCACAATGCAAGTGGCACCATTGCCGAGCTATCCATGTGCTAAAGAGGCCCAGCAGCAGTTTTGTCTCCTGGCTCTTCGGCTCTTCAAGCAGGACCCAGACGTTCGTTCTCAATGCGACGGCATCAGTCCAGCCTCTCGCGGTCATGGTCGAAGAAGCATAGAATTTGACTTGTAGCTGGGAAATCGAGGAGAGATCCCAATGCAAGGGGCACCTTTGCAGAGCACTCCACGTGCTAAAGAGGCCCAGCAGCAATTTTCTCTCCTGGCTCTTCGGCTCTTCAAACAGGAGCCGGACGTTCGTGCTCAATGCGACGGGCTCGGCCCAGCCTGGAGCGGGCATGGTCGAAGAAGCATACAATTGCACTTTTAGGTGGGAAAGCGAGGAGCGGACCCAATGCAAGGGGACCACTGCGGAGCTCTCCATGTGCTAAAGAGGCCCAGCAGCAGTTTTCTCTCCTGGCTCTTCGGCTCTTCAAACAGGAGCCGGACGTTCGTGCTCGATGCGATGGAATCGGCCCGGCCTCAAGTGCGCATGCTACAAGAAGCATACAATTAGAGTTTTAGGTGGGAAAGCGAGGAGCGAGCACAATGCATGTGGTACCATTGCGGAGCTCTCCATGTGTTAAAGAGGCTCAGCAGCAGTTTTCTCTCCTGGCTCTTAGGCTGTGGGAGCAGGAGCCGGACGTTCTTGCTCAATGCGATGTGATCTGCCTGGCCTCATGCGGGCATAACTGAGGAAGCATACAATTGGACTTTTAGGTGGGTAAGCGAGGAGCGAGCCCAATGCAAGTGGCACCGTTGCGGAGCTCTCCATGTGCTGAAGAGGCCCAGCAGCAGTTTTCTCTCCTGGCTATTCGGCTGTGAGAGCAGGACCCGGCTAGCCTTAACCTCTTATGTTGTTTTGAGGACACTAAAGTGGTTTAAATAGTGGAAAACTTAGTTTATAGCTTAATATTCGAGTGGAGGACGGATGTCTTTTCTATTAGTGTCTTCTCCACTGATAGTGTGCCTTGAAGGGGGCTTGTTAAACCAGGGTGGGGGCAAGAAGGCAGAATACACAACATCCCTTTCTGCCCCCCAAAACACAGCTCTGAAATGCTGAAGGTCCTTTTTAGCTGCAGTCCGTGCATGCACCAACATGTTGCCTTCATTTTCTGATAGCCCTGAAAGCTATCAGCCCCTTGCCTAGCCTGTGTCCCTCTTCAGTAAGGGATTTTGGCCACTTGGGAAGCAAATGTGTATAAATCCAAGGAGCTGGGAGGGACCTTAACAGTGGGTTAGAAGAATTGACTGGAATGTAGTAATGCCATTGGGGGTGTTCATGCAGCTCAGCTTTAGATGTTTCACCCACCAGTATTAGCACAATCTCTCTCTGTTTTCTTCAGAGCTGGTGGAGAGGGACAGAGGAGGTTTCAGCAAGGGATTCAAAGCAGGATGCAGTGTTTGGTGCTTGTGGCAGTAACAAAGGATGTTGGCTGAGTTGGTGGGACCTGAGCTTTATTTCCAGCTGTGTGGCTGCTTTACCGTGCCATGCCCGGGAGGAATCAATGGTCTTATTTGGAAGTTAAAAGCCTGTTTTTGATCTCAGGAAAGAAATGCTATAGATAACATTGGCATCTTGATACTCCACTCTTAGTGCCTTGATTTTCCTCCCTGTGAGATCCTTGCCTGCAAAACATGCAGAAGGGTGATGGGGACTGGTAGCAATTGCAAATGTTCTGTACCTCCAAACTGTAAGCTTGAAACACAATCTGAAAGACAAACTACTATGTCTCTGAGTTCGCTTTCAAGTGGGGAGGTGCTGCGTGCCCCTCCGGGTGCCATGGACACTGTGGGGCTGGTGTCTAATGGGTGCTGGGTGCCTGTGAGGCTGGTGGCAAAGGACACACACAGGGAGTGAGCGGTACTGCACGTTGGAAAACGCTCCTAGGGCTGGAAACCGGTTGTTCTATCTTTCTGACTCTTATCAGTTGATCTGGTAAGAGCTCACTCTCCCTGCAGAGCCAGCAAAGGGATGGCAGCGTTCCAGCCAGTAGTGTCACAGCTTTACAGTGGCACAGGAAGCCCTGGCTTGTGAGGATCATCGTAGCATCACTGTGAGAACAGCCCCAGGCCTGGCTGCTGTGGAGAGCAGACAGAAAACCTTCTGGGAGGTGAGGTGGGCCCCCCAGTGATCTGGTAAGAGCTCACTCTCCCTGCAGAGCCAGCAAAGGGATGGCAGCGTTCCAGCCAGTAGTGTCACAGCTTTACAGTGGCACAGGAAGCCCTGGCTTGTGAGGATCATCGTAGCATCACTGTGAGAACAGCCCCAGGCCTGGCTGCTGTGGAGAGCAGACAGAAAACCTTCTGGGAGGTGAGGTGGGCCCCCCAGCAGTGGGGGAACAGGGCTGTGGCGGGGGGAGCAGTTTTTTTTTCCATGCTGGGACAAGGTGAGCCCAGGGGATGGGACACGGCAGGATGGGCACAAAGTCACAGGCTAGGGTTTTCCCTTTGTGAATTCTTGGTGGCCTTGGCAGATCTCTTGGGCTCTCTGATCTCTACAGCTTCCACCTTGTCCCCAGGGCTGTTCCACATCCAGCTGCACGACTGCCGTGGTGCTTGCCTGTCACTTCCGATGTTGTACCCATCCTCGGATGTTTGCAATGATCCCTCTTTTTCCTGGGGAAGTCTGTTCCCTGCCTTTTCTCGAGGACAGCCACTGCACAGTGAAACGCTCTTGTAAAAATCAACTGAGGATCTTCTGCTCTTCCAGAAGTGGAGTCCTAGCAAATCCCAGTTTCCCAGTGCTAGTGGCAAACTCGGAACTCCTCACCCAGGGAAGGGAAGTTGCTGGATGAAAGGAAGAGGTCTGGATGAGACATTTGCAAACGAGTCTAAGGCTGAAAAGAGGAACTGATCTGTAAGAGAGGCAGGTAAAAATCATCTCATTGGATTTTGGCATTTGCCTAGTTGAGCTCATTGCAACGTTAGTGATCACACGTTGCAGTACCAGGTCATTGCCTTGGAGGGGAGACAGAGAATCAAAGTTCCTAAAACAAGGAAGGGGGGGTGGGGGTGGGGGGGGAAGGTAAAAAAGGGGGGAAAAATTCGATAAATTCCCAGTTCAGCCTGGACATGCTGTGCCTGGAGGGTTGTTATTTCCTGCATTCCCAGTAAAACTGCCACTTCTGTCAATGCCAGGATTGCATCTGCCCCGGTGGCAGGATGAGTCCAGAGAGCCCCTTGGGCTGCCTCTGCGTCCTCAGCGGGTCACTGCAGAGTGACAAGGGTCTGGGGACAAGCACTGGGAGCTGAGCTGGGCGCTCCCCGTGCTGGGGTAGTGGTGCTGCTGTGGGAAGGATGCTCTGGGAGAGCCCTGCTGCATCCCCTCTGCTCTTCTACACCCACATGGTGTGAGAGACAAAGAGTCAGGAAGGAGGAAAGCAGAACTGACTTGGACCTGCATCACTGCCCCATCTGGGAGCACGGGGAAGCCTGGCATTGATGCTGGAGGAAAAACAGGTCTGTATTTCTTGGCTTTCCTGTTGCTCATTCATTTGTGGTGAAGCACACTCATGGAGGTCGTGCACTGGGGGCCAGGTTACTTGTGCCGTGACCAAGACACCACCAAACACCACCTCTGTGTTGGTCCCAGCTTGTTTGCCAGCACTGCAGGGGCTCCGTGCTCACAAGTTCAGCCCCAGCGTGTGCTGGAGATAGAGGAGAGCCAGAGAGGTGTGAGCAGGGCGTGGGGGACAAATATGTGTGGAGACAAAGCACCCACCAAACGGGTCCCTGCGGGCTTCCCTGTCCTCTGGAGGGTTTGCACTGGGTGTGATGGGAGCCCAGCCCTTTCCTTGCAGGAACTGAATGGAATGGGCTGTGATGTGGTGCCTGTCCCTGCTCCAGGCACCTGATGGGCTGGGGATAACCCCAAACGATGGAGCAGCTCTGTCCTGCTGTCCCCTCGGGGCTGCTGCAGGTGATCTTTAACCTGCGGCCATTCACCCTATGGAGGACAGGCACAGACTGGAGTCTATGACCCCACAGAGCCTCGATGGGGTCAGTCCCAGAGCTAATGCGGGTGGCAGGGCTTCCCCAGGGGGCCTTGTGTCCCTATCGGTGCTGTTCTGAAAGGGGGTGTCCCTGCAGCCCCGGGCATTGCTGCCCCAAAGCTGATGCTTTTGGGGTCCGAGCCCCCCTCCCGCCCCCTCGGGTGCCTGCCAGCCTGGCTCAGCCAGCGCAGACTTTGCACCTTCCACGAGGGTTTTATTGACTCTGAATCGAGCGTCAACACAGTGATAGCGGCAGGACCATGGCTCTGGATGTGCCAGGGAGGGGACCCAGCCCTGGGCTGACCCCATGCGCAATGCTGGGGCCTGGCTGAGGGGCTGATCGGAGCTTTGGCTGGGCTGGGCTTAGAACTGAGCCGTGATCCAGCATCACAAAGAAAGGGGAGAGGAGAGCCCCA
>NW_009914955.1:0-229 GCF_000696875.1 Nestor notabilis | reverse complement strand
GCCCCAGCCGGCATGTCCCTGCGGGAGCCGGGTCCGGGTTTGCAAAACCTGCCCCACTGAGCTGCTTGTGCAACTGCCCGGGGCTGCAGCGGGAGCGCCGGGAAACAGGCTTCCTCGAAGCATCCCACCCGTCCGGTTTGCGGCTCGACCAGCAGCGTGCTCTGGGTCTGCTGCTCTGCCAGGCGGAGCGGCCCCTCGATTCACAGGGAGGGAGGGTGGTGGTGACCCA
>NW_009914954.1:0-457 GCF_000696875.1 Nestor notabilis | reverse complement strand
CATTTTATTCCCCAAAATTGAATCTTCTGTGCAGGTCCCTCTACCTTACTTCATTTTCTGTTCCCGTGCAGTCTGAATCAATCCATGTCAGATGCTAGGACTGTGTTTCCACCCCTGGGGCAGTCGGTTCCAAGTTTACTGGACACCCCTCCAAGTACAAGCGAACTGTGGCCTGCACTCTGCTGCCAAAGCTATTGAGAAAAAGGCATTGGCAATATCAACTGTGGCATACCACCTGGCTGCCTTTGACTCCAGTTCATACTGAAGTTCTAGCATGTCTGGTACGGCAGCATTCAAAGGTGGTGCTGACTTCACTCAGGCCAGACTCCACTCTCCATTAGACTTTCGCACTGGCCATATGGGGCTATTAAAGGGTGAGTGGGTCCCGCTGATAGCTCCTTGGCTCTCCTGCCTACGGGTCAGATTATGGATGGGAATCAGAGTCTCTGTTGGTGCG
>NW_009914953.1:1565-1934 GCF_000696875.1 Nestor notabilis | reverse complement strand
GCTGTGCCTGACATTTCCCCGATCCAGGTGTCGGACATTGCCCTTGGCTTGGTCAAACTTCATAAGGTTGGCATCAGCCCACGTCTCAAGCCTCCCTCTGGATGGCATCCCTTCCCTCCAGCGTATCAACCCACCCACACAGCTTGGTGTCATCAGCAGACTTGCTGAGGGTGCACTCAATCCAACTGTCCATGTTGCTGCCAAAGATGTTGAACAGGATCGGTCCCAACGCCGACCCCTGAGGGACACCACTCGTTACTGGTCTCCAACTGGGCATTGAGCCATTTACCACAACTCTTTGCGTGCGGCCATCCAGCCAGTTCTTTATCCACCAAGTGGTCCATCCATCAAATTGATGTCTTTCTGATT
>NW_009914953.1:433-947 GCF_000696875.1 Nestor notabilis | reverse complement strand
CTGGGTGGGGCCCACGTTGTCCCTTAGTCTGTCTTTTATTTGCTACGTACCTATAGAAGCCTTTCCTGTTATCTTTTATGTCCCTTGCCAGATTAACTGGGCTTTCCTAACCAGGTCCCTGGCTTCCCAGATGACATTCCTGTAATCTTCCCAGGCTGTCTGTCCTTGCTTCCACCTTCTATAAGCTTCTTTTTTCCCTGTAAGTTTCCTCAGCAGCTCCTTTTCCATCCATGGAGGTCTCCTGGCCCTCCTGCCACACTTCCTTTTAGTCGGGACACAGTGATCCTGAGCCTGTAGCAGGTGATCCTTGAATGTCAACCAGTAGTTTTGGGCACCCTGCCCTATAGGACTGTATGTCATGGAACCTTACTAAGCAGGTTCCTGAAAAGTCTGCTCTCTTGCAGTCCAGGGCAGTGAGCTTGCTGCATGCTTTTCTTACTGTCCTGAGGATCTCAAACTCGACCATTTCATGGTCGCTACAGCCAAGGCTGCCCTGCCGCATCACATTCCCAAC
>NW_009914953.1:0-250 GCF_000696875.1 Nestor notabilis | reverse complement strand
TGGACAAGGGCCTTCAGGCTGGAGGCTGCTCCTATCTGTCTATAGAGTGCTTCATCCACAGAGTCCTCCTGATCGGGCAGTCTGTAACAGATCCCCTCAGTGATGTCCCCCATTGCTGTTCTCCCTTTGATCCTGACCCATAAGCTCTGTGTTGACTGATCACCTGTCCCCAGAGAGAGTTCCATACTCTCCAGCCTATCTCTGACATAAATAGCAACTCCCCCTCCCTGTCTGCCCGGCCTGTCTTTCC